>NC_065448.1:162747224-163047224 GCF_917563875.1 Diabrotica virgifera virgifera
AAATGAAAAATAATAAATCCCCTGACGATGACGGAGTAGTGATCGAGGCAATCAAACAAGGTGGAAATAAAAATATCCAGGTTTTGGCCAAACGTTTCACCGAATGCATTTCCCAAGGAAACACGCCTTCTCAATGGAGCAATGCAGTCATTGTTTTATTGCACAAGAAAGGTGACATAACAGATCTAAGAAACTACCGTCCTATCAGTCTGCTATCACAAATATATAAACTTTTCACAAAAATTATCAAAAAAAGACTGGAGGCTAAGTTAGACTTCTATCAGCCTAGAGAACAAGCTGGGTTTAGATCCGGATATAGCACTAACGGCCACTTACTGGTAATAAAAAACTTGATAGAGAAGTCGGCGGAATACAACAAACCATTGGCACTGATACTCGTGGACTACGAGAAAGCGTTCGATACCATAAACCAGCAGAAAATGCTAAAAGCATTGACAGAATGCCGAATAGACCATCGCTACACTAACATGATAAAATATATCTACCACAATGCAACGGCTAGCATAAGACTCTCTGATCAACAAACTAATAAATTCTGTATGCAGTGAGGAGTACGGCAAGGAGACACCATCTCACCAAAGCTGTTCACAACCCTTTTAGAACACACTTTTAAGAAGGCGGATCTGAACGAATATTGTATCAATATAAATGGAGAGAAGCTCAGTCATTTGAGATTCGCAGATGACATCGTCCTTATAGCCGATCGTATGGATGATGCAATAATAATGTTGAACAAGTTATATCACGCTTGATTAGAGGTCGGACTAAAGATTAACATCAACAAGACGCAAATAATGACTAATCTGGTGCTAAATCGTAATATTGTTGTTGATGGCATGGATATTGAGCAGACTTCATCTTATAAGTACTTGGGACATGAAATTCGGTTGGGAAGAGATAACCAGACGTGCGAGCTCCCACGTCGCATAGGATTAGCCTGGGCAGCGTTTGGTAAACTGAGCTATGTATTTAAATTGGACTTACCCATATGCCTGAAAAAGAAAATCTTTGACCAATTAACACTCACAAAAAAAGTAGTGAACAAGATTCGCATAACTCAGAGGGCTATGGAGCGCCAGATGTTGGATGTCTCCCTGAGGGACCGAATCCCAAACGAAGAAATACGTCGTAGAACGGACGTCGTCGAAAGAATCGCGTCGCTCAAGTGGAATTGGGCAGAGCACGTCGCCAGATTGTCAGACAACCGATGGACAAAACGTATTGTCGAGTGGAGGCCACGAGAAGAAGCACTACGGAGCAGAGGACGACCATCAACCAGATGGGCTGACGATCTGAAGCGTATTGTCAGCAACTGGATGCAAGCCGCACAAAACGGAGAGAGATGGAAAGAGCTGAGGGAGACCTATGTACAGCAGTGGACGAGTACGGGTTGATGATGATGTGGTCAGAAGGAACGACTATAGGGGGACCGAAAAATTACAGTATGGAGACCATGAGCAGATAAAAGGAGTAGAGGTAGACCACCTACACGAAGGACAGACGACGTCAAAAGGATTGCTGGGAATTGGTTGCAGGAAGCCCAAGACCGACAGGACTGGAAGAAATTAGGGGAGGCCTATGTTCAACTTTGGACGCAGAAGACTGGAGGATGATGAAACCAACAAAACAAAGCAAACACTAATACATTTTTAAATTCGGTTTTTATTTATTATTACAGTTACTTTTTAGTTACAATTTATTTATTATTACGTTATTATTAGTTAGTTACAGTTTTGTTTATGCAAAAAATATGTAGAACTTAGACGTTGTGTTAACTTCTTTCTACGTAGAAATGGAAGCAATGGATTCCTGAAGTTTCACATGATGGACTTCTATCAACATCAAGATTATTTCTATAACTGCCGTCAAGATATGCTCACGATATGCAGAGTAGTATGTGGTAAACAGAGTATAACATAGGTCAATCAATTTTTCAATAATGTTTTCCAAAACACTATTCCCATAATCTCGAAGAGATGCAACTTCAATTTTAATGACTCTCCACATGGTTTTAAATTTGAAAGCCTCTATAACACTTCCTGTGAAAAGATACCGCTGCAGTAGTTCATCCTGTATTTTCAGTAGTTCTTGTATATATCTAGGAACCTGATCCATTTTTTTCTATTTTGGATTTTTAATTCAGAAGAAACAAATGTGTGGCACTTTTACAAGACTAGTGTCTAGAAAATAATCAAACCAACTGACTGATAATATTCCTACATATCTACAGAGGAATTCGTCTTTATAGTCTAGTAAAATAAAATTACAATACATGTACATCAGAATATAGTTCTGTACATGTTGTTCTGAACATGTTCTGTACAACAGATATTTTCAAGAAAGTATCCAAATCATATAATAGGGGAGTGCAATTAGAACGAAAACATGCATTGTTTCGGAAAAATTCAAACAAGCTTATATTTTTCTAAAAAATTTGTTTGTTAGTTTATATATAATATGTTAAAGTAAAAAGTTCTACTCGCGGATATGGCCGATAATTGTTTATTAATTGTTTAAACAATAACAATTGTTTTGTATAAATAATTTTAAAAATATCGTTAAATTCATCATTTTACTTTGATCAAATATGTTTCTATTTTGTTTTTGACTATACTGAATCCGAATATGGCATGGCAATTTGAACATTCTTATACAGCTCTTATACAGTATGTCTGCGTAGCTAGGAACCACATGGAAAACTTTTTTATTATCAATTTTACAAAAAAAAAGTTATTCTTCATAAAATGCTCTGGATAGTCAAAAATCTAAAACTCAACCATCAGATATCAAATTTTATCAATTTTATACGAGTTATGTCAAAAATATGAATTTCGTTAAAGAATAAAGTACCTTTATATTTCAGAATATCAAAAAATGCTATTATGAAAAGTTGTTTGAAATTAAAAACTATGTTTAAATATACAATTTACATTATTCTAATCGAAAAAAAAAAAATTTCAATTTTTTCTCAAATTACGGATATTCATCATCATTTTATTACAATTATGATAACTATTTTATTATCACTTTTACGAAAAAAAGTTATTCTTCATAAAATGTTCTCCCTGGTCTAAAATCTAAGATACAACTATCAGATATTAAACTTTTTTAATTTTATACGAGGTATGTAAAAAATATGAATTTTCCTTAAGAGTCAAGTGCCTTTATTATTCACAATATTTTAGTTAGAAGGATGTAATTGAACACTAAAACAATTTTTTTAATACAAACAACTTTTCTTAATAACAATTTTCGATATTGCGAAATTTAACGATACTTTACTCTTAAGTGAAATTCATATTTTTTGGCATACCTCGTATTAAATTAATTAAATTTGATATTTGATGATTGCATCTTAGATTACGATATACGATATACTGATATACGATGCAGAGTATTTTATAAAGAATAACTTTTTTTCGTAAAACTGATAATAAAAAAGTTATCAATAGGTTCTAAGTTACGCAGGCATACTGTATAAGAGCTAAAAATTTTTTTTTGTTTTATTGTTGAAGTTTATTATTAAATGTATTTTAGGTAAGTTTTACAGAAAAAGTTTTGATCACTTTATATAAACATTTTTTTAGCTGGTTATTTTCGGTTTTTGTATTACATTTTTGTTATCCTTCTTAATTTTCTCAAAAAGAAATAGTCTATATCATTTTTAAAGTAAAATAATTCAGTGCATCATAAAGATTACATCCTAAGCTTTAAAAAAGCACTTATAAAACTGCAATAGACCTGTTTAAACTTGAGTAATACCGTCTTAAAGTGGTGGTAATTCTATAAAAGTACGAAGATTTCAAAAATTAATTTTTTAAGACGTCATATCATTAGAATTAAATTTTTGAGATATTTTTGAATGAAACATTATTTAGTACGAGGCTTGAAAGGTAAGTTGTGCAAAATTGAGGGTTTTATAAGAAAAATTGTATTAGTTACACATTTTTAAATAATTTTTAAACAAAATTCATGTAAGGCTCCCCGCCCCCACCGCCCCCCACCGTACTTATGCCCATACATTTTATTTCTTTTTATTATAACCATAAGATAGCTTAATTATTCTTCTTTTAGGTTCAATTTGTAAAATTTCATTTGATCCATTAGTTAAAGAATTACATTAAAATAACTCAACCGTGCACTTCGCCGTACGCTAGTTTACAGTGCGCGAATGTTTATGAGAAGAGTGACTTTAGCGTTATAAATAAAAAATTATAGAAGCTACAGATTTAATTTTGATAGATGGTTTTTTTTGTAATATTTTCTGAATTTTTTAATGGTCAAGTCAATTCTTTTTCTAAAATTTATATTTTCGTAGTTATTTAAAAAAACATCTAATTTCGCAGTTCATTTGTTTAATAAAAAATGAAGCACCCACTTCTCGAGTAGAAGTTTTTGATATATGTTGTTTATTAAACATTTCTCAATGAAATTACACAAAGTTTTATCTTCTTAGATTTTTTCCAAGTGAAAATCTACAGCGTGTCTACTTAAGTTGGAAACATATGGGAAACTTTTTTTTAATGCATTTTACGAAAAAAAGTTATTCTTTATAAAAAGTTCTGCATGTTCTAAAACCTAAGATTCAATCATCAGATATTAAATTTTGTCAATATTATACGAGGTATGTCAAAAAATATGAACTTCGTTCAAGAGTAAAGTACCTTTATTTCTCTCAATATCGAAAATTCTTATTATGAAAAGTTGTTTGGAAATATAAACTAAGATCAAATATGCAATTACACGCTTCTAATGGGAAAAAATATTTTCCAAATTTTTCTCAAATTTATTGATACAACTTCGTTTTTATTTATTACACATACGATAACTCTTTTATTATTACTTTTACCAAAAAATGGTATTCTTTATAAAAAGCTATGTATGTCCTAAGGCCGAAGATGCAACCATCAGATATCACATTTTAATATTTTATACGAGGTATGTCAAAAAATATGAATTTCACTCAAGAGTAATGTAGGTACCTTTATTTTTTCACAATATTGAAAACGGTTATTAAAAAAGTTGTTTAGAATTAAAAACTATGTTTCAATATGCAATAACATACTTCTAATTGAAATATTGTGAAATATAAAGGTACTATAATCTTGAGCGAATTTCATATTTTTTGACACACCTCGTATAAAATTAATAAAAGTTGATATATCATGGTTGTGTCTTAGATTTTAGACCATGAAAAGCTTTTTATGAAAAATAACTTTTTTTCATAAAATGAATAATAAACGAGTTATCATATTTGTAATACATAATTAAAAACGATGTTGGGTATCCATAAATTTGAGAAATTTTTTTTTCAATTAGAAGCATGTAATTGCATATTTGATCTTAGTTTTAATTCCAAACAACTTTTTATCATAAGAATTTTCGATATTGAGAGAAATAAAGGTACTTTATCCTTGACCGAAATTAATATTTTTTTACATACCTCGTATAATATTGAGAAAATTTGATATCTGATGATTGAATCTTAGGTTTTGGAGCATGCAGAACTTTTTATAAAGAATAACTTTTTTTCGTAAAATTAATAATAAAAAAGTTTCCCATATGTTTCCAACTTAGGTAGACACGCTGTATATGCACTCCCCTACATAAAAATAAAAAAAAATGAGACCTTATTCAAATGTACATTCTATTAGCAACCAAAGCGTTTTTGTAATTGAAATTATAGTATAAATAAACAAATAAATTAAATATTTTATAAATTATTAAATATTTTTCGACCATTTTTTTTTCCTTTATACTGGTAACATAACGCAACTTTGCCTGCACAATGAAATATTTATAGTGCTTATTTATAATGCAAGTAATATTTTTTTGCAAATTTGTTTTTTAAGTTAGGTTAGGTATTATAATTATTTAAATACATGAAGGCTCCAATTTAATTCAGTAAGTCTTAAGTGAAATCTATATCCTTCAACATTGCAGAAAAAATCGTAAAGACCATTATAAAAAGTGAATTGCCGCAGCAGTTAAGAAAGTAAATATTGTGCAAAAATGGCCAATTTTTAATTATTTAAACAATGATCCCCTCATATAGTTTGGATACTTTCTTGAAAATATCTTTTGTATTAACCTACATTTGACATATTTGTTCCAACCTGTACGGAACTACATTTTGATTTTTTTTATTTACTAGGCTATTAATGCCTTATCTTTGGCTAATAACAAAACTATACCTACATAAAACAATGATTCACCATTCACTTGAACCTGCAGAAGTAAAAAAGGTGAAAAATATGAATCACTCAGAAATGCTTGCTTGTTACTCATATCAAAAATTTGCAGACTATTATCATAGCTTCTAAACAAATAGGCTATTGATTATGTAATTGATGGATTCGACCGTTACTTGATGGAAGTTCATTTTATCTAACAATAAAACACTGAAAACGTTTGTTTTCTATACTTCCACAAAATTTATTACAACTATGAGACTACAGCTGTTTCGGCAGAGTGCCTTTCTCAAGAAGTATTTCCTGTAGACGTGTTTGCACCAAAAGTGCATAGAACTCACCCTAATTCACCCTGTGCCTAGGGACTAATTCACCCCTTCTCAAAACGCACCCATTTAAATGGTAGCACTCCGCGGTTTTTTCAAATTCAGAGGTCCTCTGATCATATGAGACAATAAAATCCCGTTAACGTTGTAGTCCTTTTAGCTCTCTTATTTTGAACATAATCATAGCCTAAAACTTGATAGTTACAGGATTGCATTCAGCCAAATGTAAAAAGTTATGGAGTTAAACTATTTTAATGAAGTTCTGAAACTATTCTCTTGTGGTATGTCAAAATTTAAATATGTATTATGTTTATATGGGGTTAAACCACAGTTATTAATTGTAATGAAATCTTGGTTAAAATTGTTAAACATGTAACTTAATATGTAATAACTGTGGTTTAAGGGGGTATGTAAACGCCACAGTCAAAATGGTTGGTGATCATAGGAACTAAACGTTTAACAATTCTTTCAGTAGTTGGCAGCACGTATATATATTCGAACATTTTATTAACGACGAATTTTAATTCTATTAACGACGGCGTTGTTGCCATTCCCAAGTACTAAATACAACTTATGATCGTTACCGATCGATCGGTACCGTTCGCCATCAATCGTACTTGTATTGTATTTATTAGATGAGGGTTTTTAATTCTTTACCTGGAAATGGTAAATTCTTACTATGTATTAATAGATAGCATTGTATAACTAGACAAATTTTTATCTTTTTTTAAACAATGCTAATAGATACAAAACGTTTCATTTGGAAATATTTTATCACTTATTGTATTTAGATTATATTTGTAATAATGTAATAATGTGATTTGTAATTTTGTGACAATTATTAATTCTTTACCTGGTCAAAAATATTTATTTTAAACTGATAAAGAAATTTGCAATTGTTTGAAATACAAGTAGTAAATATATACATTGAATCAAACTTTTTGCTCTAAATTTTAAATATTCGCTTGGATTAACATGAAATTTGGCATACACATAGGTAACATGTCAACCAAGAAAAGTGAGTGTGCCGATGTAAGATTTTGGCCTGAGGGTGAGTTTTACCCCGTCTCGGGGGTGAAAAAATATACGTTCAAAATAAGTCTGAAAATGGATAAACTGACTAATTCTAAGCAACTTTTGTTCTCTAGGATTTTTTCACTAAATTAATATTCGAGTTATTTGCGAGTAAAAAACACGTTTTTAGGCGGCTTTTACAAATAACTCAAAAAGTAAGTATTTTATCCGAAAAAAACATTCTTAGCAAAAATATGTAGCTTCTAAAAAAGTATAAAAAATAGTGTATTAGACCTGGATCCCGCGTACCAAAAAAAAGTTGATTAATAGCAAGCTGAAAATTTGTTAATAGCTTAACGTTGTCTAGTCGGACAAACTTTGATGTACGGGAGGGAACACTGGAACAGGGGAACTTCCTAACAGGCGGTTACGGAAACATCCCAGGTATTTTGTCGGACAGAACATCCAATTGATTTGTTACCCTTTCATTAAACTCTCATGCAAACATCAGACTGCTATTACTAACCGACTTGATTACTGTCATTTGACATGTTCTTTGTGTTCCACTCATTAAAATACACAGTTGGTGATAAACACCAGTCTGATTTTTACATAAAAGTTTAATGAAATGCTAACAAATCAATTGGAAGTTCTGTCCGACAAAATACATGGAAAGTTTTCGTAGTCTGACGTTCCAAATTTTTAAGCTGTTCCACAAATAAAACTTCCCCTGTTCCAGTGTTACCGTACATCAAAGTTTGTCCGACTAGACACCGTTAAGTTATTAACAAATTTTCAGCTTGCTATTAATCAACTTTTTTTAGGTACGCGGGATCCAGGTCTATATATTATATATGAACTCTATGGACCCAGTTGAAACAAAGTTGTAGCTAATAAAAAATAGTTTCATATCTGCCAAATTTCAAAGTGAATATTTCAACGTGAAATAACCAAAAAAAGATGCACTTTTTTGGGGAAAACTCTTTACAACTTTTTTAAAGTGTTTAAAAAATATTTATTTTTGTTTTTTTTTAGTTTGTAGCATCAAAACTAAGCAAATGCTCAAAATATAGTTGGTCCCTTTTTTTCGTCAAAAACCTCGGGAAAATCACCCCCTAATTATCATCTTAAATCAAATCAATCGTAACCACTTCATAAGTTACTTTCTATCTATCTTTGAGCCTTAGGACCGGTATTTTATGTCCTGGTTAGCTAATCGGGGTTTAATCGGGACAGAAAACTACCTCTTAGGGTCTCTTGCGTTGTCCTCCTCCTCCTAAGTGCCTTCTCTATTGAGGTTGGCGATCAATATGGCAAATTTCTCTCTGTTCGGGGCTTGATGGATTAAGTCATTCCCTGTTGTGTGGGTCCAATCTCTGATGTTTCGGAGCCAAGATTTTTTCTTTCTTCCTATACCCCTTTTACCTTCGATTTTGCCTTCTAATATTACCTGAAGCTGCTCAAATTCCCTATGGCGCATTATGTGTCCTAGATATGACGTCTTTCTAATTTTGATTGTATTGACCAGATGAGGACGTGTGTTCATTATTTCCAGTACTTCTTCATTTGTAGTTTTGGTGGTCCAGCTTATTCTTAGCATTCGGCGGTACATCCACATTTCGAATGAATTCAGTTTGTTGACATCATACTGTTTTAATGTCCAGGTCTCACAGCCATATAGTAATAGAGACCACACATAACACTTTATTGTTCTCAATCTTATTGTGACATTTTAAGCATGTTCATGAAGCCAGATCTTGCTATTTCAATGCGTCTTCTATTTTTTTGAGTGGTCTAGCTGACTGTTTAGCTCTGTGCCCAGGTATATGAAGCTTTGGGAACTCTGAAGGGTGATACCATTGATTTGTATGTTGGAATGTCAACACGGGAAGTTTTTTTCCTCGGAAAATTTTACATTTTCATCTCATTTCTAATTCTTGTTCTTCATGTGCCTTGTCCGTTGTGGAAGTTGGCTATCATCATAGCAATTTTAATTTTGTTTACAGCGTGTCTATAACTCGATCGATGTTAGTCCAAACCATTGGCGTAAGTTTTGAAGCCATGAGTGTCTTCTTCTTCCGGGTCCACGTTTACTCTCTATTTTACCCTATATTATCAGCTGCAGTATACGATATTTATCATGTCTCATAATATATGACCGAGGTGTTCACGTTTTCGTTTTTTAATTGTGAAAGATATTTCTTTTTGTTTTCCCATTCGGCGCAATACCTATTCGTTGGTGGTGTGAGACGTCCAGGACATTTTGAGGATACGTCGGATACCTCTAGCCTTTTCGATAATGTTTCCGTTATTGTCCAGGTCTCTGCTCCATACAACAAGACTGGAAATACATAGCATTTTAGCAGCCATATTTTTAGTGGGACAGATATGTCGCAATGATTGAATATATTTCTCATGTTAAATGTAGCTCTGGCCTTTTTAATTCTACATCGTATTTCGGTTTTTTGATCCCATTTCGAGTTGACGACTGTTCCAAGGTATACATATAATTCTACGTGTTGAATTGGTTTTTTATTTTCAATTGTCTGGCTGGTTTTTGAGTTTTGCTCACCAGTGTCTATTTTTGTTTTATTTATGTTGAAGGTTAAATTCTCTTTTTTCACTCGCTCTTTATAGGTACTCTGTCCATAAGATGCTGAAGTTCATCAATACTGCTAGCAACCACAACTGTATCGTCTGCATATCGGTTTATCTAATTATTACTCCAGTAAATTTCAATATTTTTTTTTTCACTTACGGAAATATTTGACATAAATTAAACAATGATTATACATGTTTTGTCTACAATTTTTTTATTAGAATAATGCCTCAACAAATACTAATGGCCATTGGCATGTGTAATGTGTGTAAAAATGTCGATGTCATCGTCTTTACAAAAAGCTAATTGTATCCGAACAATGCATTATTTGCGTTATTATAAAAATTAAATTTGCCAGAAAGTGAATAAAACTTAAATTGTTTTTAGATACGCCCCACATAACATACTAGAGCTTAGGTTATCTATGTATTATGTCAAAACTAGTATAATCTCCCAGTAAACACTTTAAGACATTTTGAGCCTCGTTTAACTTTCAACCGTTTGTATAACGTCACGGTTTCAAGCATAAAATATGTATATTTGTATTGTTAAGACACTGTGACGTCATACAATCATGATTGAAAGTCAAACAAGGCCCAAAATGTGTACTGGGAGGGGGTGGGGCCACTTTTCTAAACAAAACCGCGTGATTCATCGTATTTCCGTGGTTACAAAACTCGTTTTCAATTGTTTGCAGATTTTCTTAAAATCTGGCAAACGCGCATCTGTCGCCATTTAATACATCACTGCTGCCATCTACTAAATGACACGTGAACTCATCTTCTCATCTATTAAGTGACAGCAGAACTAATTTATCACTAGAAAAATGCCAACTTATTGCTGTAATATGAACAAAATCCCCAGATTGCAGCTTTTAACAATAATTTTTACCTTTAGGTTAATTTAAAAATTATGGCAGTACGGACAATGAAATTTTGTTTAAAATAAAGCTTTTTGCATAGTTAATCGTTTCTGATAGTTATTTTCTACCCAAGTTCAAAAATTATTATGCAAAACGAATTTTTACAAGTTACTAAGTAAGTTATGACATGGATTCCTTTAAGTACAGTTATAAAAAATATACTACTTTCTTTGGAAATTTTAACTAGATACTATTAAAATAGAAAGTCTACAGTTCACGTACATCCCCATAAGTTGAAGATTGGTTTTGAAATAGTGACGGTAACTGTACCTAAAAACTATATAAATTTTAACATTGTGTCATACCACCTTAATCCCATGTAAAACTCCACGAGGAAATTAAATTCTTCTAGCTGGCTTTATCCTCTTCAGTCTCAATAAAAGAGTTTTTATTATTTTAACAATATTTTCTATTTTCTCTCTTCATTTGTGAAAATAATAAACAAAAATCTATAAAAACTAAAAAAATATTTGGCATGACAATTCGTATGACAGGTCCAGCATAATGGACATCAGGACTTAACTTTCATAAAATTTTAGTACGAAATTAAAAAAAAACATTCTCGTTCAGGAGACATACACATGTACAAGTACATTTTGCATTTTGTACAAAATAATCTCGCCATCTTAGTGCATCCAGGGTTTAGGAAACGCATGTAAGAATTTCTATTGTTGACTGAGCATATGGACAAATGGTCATTACTGGTTTTTCTTGGTTTACTGTAAAGAGGCCGAAATCATTAGACCGAAAGCAGTAGACCGAACTGATTAGACCGAAAAGCACTTTACCGAAACCTCACTAGACCGAACAGTAGGAGACCGAAAAGCATTAGGTACATAATACAGGGTACTCAAACAGGATTGTAATCTGAGCAAGGGTAACATCACTCTCCATTCACCCTTTATGCAGGCTTAGGACTGGCAGCACAAAGTAGGTACTGGCGAGTTGAGAGGTTGTTTTTTTGCTTTGTTTTTGCTTTTTATTTGCTTTTGGTTTATTTTTTATTTATTATGTATAAAACTAAAAATTAAATGCAATACTAAAAATTAAATACTAAAAATAGTTTAGAGGTTTTTTTGCTTTGTTTTTTTGTGTTAACGTCACTCTACCCTTAATTTATTTTTACGTTCACTAATTTGTTTAACGGATGAAAATTATTTCATATCAGACTGTAGACTGTACAGTCTATAAGATAATGCAAAAAAATACAATAAACAAAAAGACATATACAAAATCTTTGCATAGTTTACTGCAATCTTTTTTAATTTATGTACCATTTCGGTCTAATGCTGTTCGGTCTAGTGAGGTTTCGGTAAAGTGCTTTTCGCTCCAATGAGTTCGGTCTACTACTTTCGGCCGAATTATTTCGGTCTAATTGTCGTGTACCGTTTTTCTTACATCTATATGCGGTAACTGGACAAATTTAGATCTTTTTACAGGAATTATGGTTTTCTTGAAATAAACGCACTAGCTTGTCTCCCGCTTGTAGGCTTTCCACCTATACTCGGATTCACTTGTAAATTTCAGAGTTGGCTCTTATGCAGAACGTAAATCAAATGGCAGAAAACGCTACGCGCTGTTGTAAGTTCGTCGTCTGCCTTACCGTGGCAGAGCCGGCTTAAGATTCGCGTACAACGATACGAGGGTATCGGCAACCTCGCTTGTCATAAGGAGTGCACTGAAATTTACTCGTCATTCCGAATATAGAGCAGTGACCTTCCAACATACACCTTAAATTCCAGTAAATCCATTTCCTTTGATCATTATCGCTATATTCACGGAGAAAAAATCGCTATCTGTCAAAATAGTCTTCAATTCACGTTCTGTCAATATCCTATGTCTGTATGTAAAAATCACGTAAAAAACGTGATTATGGTAAAATATTTCGCTAACTAAGTTCCAATGTCCAAAATGCTTGACAAAAAGTTCAGAGAACCCGTGACGTATCCAGTTGTAATTAGGTCCAAACATCAATTACATTTAAAACAATATAGTAGAGAAAAACATTACAACTTAGCATATTTTTGTGAAACCGCCATCATAACCTTGCAAGGTCATGACATATAACAACAAACTAACGAAGTAGGTGCTGTTGTTTTTCATTTTTGTTGTTCATCAATTTTTCAAATGAGTAAATTTTGCTGATAAATCTTCTTCTCCGTCTAGCCATTCACGTCCACCTCTGAACATAAGCCTCTTCAAGTCTTCCTTTCCATTGTTTTTTATTGTACGCTACTTGTAGCCAATTTTTCCCGGCAGTCCGCTTCAGATCATCAGTCCATCTCTTGTGAGGTCTGCCTCTGGGTCTTTTGTGTGGGTATGGTCTCCAGGTTAGCATTGTTCTGTACCATTTGTTTAGATATGCTAGCTATATGCCCAGCGTATTCCCATTTTAAATTTTATGATTTTTGTACCACATCGGTGACTGGTTTTCTGTCTTATCCATGTGTTTGTTTTCCCGTCCTTAAGTGATATGCCTAGCATTTCTCTTTCCATCGAGTGTTCAGTGACTCTGAGTATATTCATATTCTTTTTTGTGTTTGTCCATGTTTGTGCCCCATATGTTAATATCGGAATAATGCATGCATCAAAAACTTTAGATCCAAGATGTAGTTGAATTTGCTGATTTGAATATATAGTCTAGTTTGCCGAATGCTGCCCATGCTAACTTTCTTCTTCTTTTTATTTCTTCCGTTTGAATTTCCCTAT
This sequence comes from Diabrotica virgifera virgifera, assembly GCF_917563875.1. Taxonomy (NCBI): domain Eukaryota; kingdom Metazoa; phylum Arthropoda; class Insecta; order Coleoptera; family Chrysomelidae; genus Diabrotica; species Diabrotica virgifera. Next base: position 162,761,007 of record NC_065448.1, read on the forward strand.
TTAGTTATAATTTTTTGTCCTAAGTATATATATGTCTTCAACTTTTCTATAACTTTGTCGTTTATTATTGCCACGGTTTCTTCGAAGTGCATGACTTTTGTTTTGTTTAAATTCATTTTCAGTCCTATTTTAGAAGATTCGGTATGTAGTTCTGAAAGCATGGTTTGCACTTCTTGTAGGTCAGTAGCTATCAGGATTATGTCATCCGCAAATCATAGATTACTGAGGTAGCGGCCATTTATGTTTATTCCCTTATATTTCGAATTTAGGTTTTTAAAAACGTCCTCCAAAACTAAGGTGAACAGTTTGGGTGATCTTCTTCAGATTTGAGTGTCTCCCTGTTTAACGGTACAGGGTTCGTGTATTCACTTTCATTTAGGTAGTATGTAGCTGTAGCTTGGTTCATCGTTTCTTTTATTAAGTTAATATATCTGTTGTCTATTCTACAATTTTGCATTGCGTTTATTACGGCCGTGTGTTCTATGGTGTCGAAAGCTTTTTCGTAGTCTACAAATGCTATAAAATCTGGAAATTTATATTCGTCACCACATATAACAACAAACTAACGAAGTAGGTGCTGTTGTTAAATTTTTCAAACGAGTAAATTTTGCTGATAAATAGGAAGTCCAATATACTGCGATATAGGACGCAACGATGGCCAACCTGAATAATTACCGTGTAATAAATTAGAAAACATTGTCCAGCTGGCTGCACCTATGGACTTGCGAGGGTATAACATAAATTACAAAAAATAGTTAAATTCTTTTATAAAAGGTATATTTATAAAAAATCCCTAAAGAGGGCTACATCACAAAACGTTTTCGGAATAATAATTCCATCATCAGTGCTTGTTACAGGTCAAGGTACATGTCTGAGCCACCAAGATATGTGGGCAAGAACTCTTTAGATATTATAAAGTTTTAAATTGTTTACATTATAGTATCAAAATGGTGACAAAAAGATACCATAATGCCGTGAAATCTACCAAAACTTACCCTGGAACTGATATCGGTTCGGATCATAATCCAGTAGTATCTGTGTTAGAAGCTAGACCAAAGAAAATGAGAAAAACCATCATCCTAGCGTTAGACTTAAACAAGAATAATGCAGAAAAATACAGAGAGGTTGATAAGAACATAAAGCAAATAATAAAGAAGGCCAAAGAATCATGGATTAAAGAACAATGTGTAGAAATGGAAAACTATGAAAGAAAGTATGACACATTCAATATACATAAAAAAGTAAAAGAAATTACAGGAACCCAAAGAAGACATCAAACAAGTCTGCTTAAGGACAAAGACGGAAATATTATTATAGACTTAACAGAAAAAATTAATAGATGGAGTGAATACATAAGAGATTTGTTTGAGGACAACAGAAATAACATTGTCCAGGTAAATGGTAAAACGGAACCTGAAATCCTAAAATGTGAAGTAGAAATGGCACTTAGAAATTCCAAAACTGGAAAGGCAAATGGACCCGATGAGGTTCCTACTGAATTACTAAAGCTCTTGAATGATGAATCAATAGATATAATATTGCACTTATTTAACACAGTATACAATACTGGTATTATACCTCAAGAGTGGCTGTTGTCTACATTCGTTACACTGCCAAAGAAATCCAATGCAAAAGAATGTTCAGAACATCGAACAATATCTTTAATGAGCCATCTACTAAAGATATTTCTAAAAATCATCCACAACCGAGTTTATCAAAAGTTGGAGTCAGATATTAGTAATACACAGATGGGGTTCAGAAAAGGACTAGGTACTCGAGAAGCTCTCTTCGGTTTGCATGTTCTTACACAAAGATGCCTAGACGTTAATCAAGAAGTACATGCATGTTTTATCGATTTTGAAAAAGCGTTTGACAGAGTACGCCACGATAGGCTAAGAGACATTCTTGAAAGAAAAGACATTGATAATAAAGATCTGCGAATAATTCTCAACTTATATTGGAATCAGAAAGCTAACATCAAAATAGAAAATGAGATATTAAAAGCAATAGAAATACGTAGAGGAGTACGACAGGGATGCATTTTGTCACCACTGCTATTTAATGTATATAGTGAAAGCATCTGCCAGGAAGCCCTTTTGCAAGCAAATGAAGGAATCGTAATCAATGGAGAGGTTGTAAATAATATTCGATACGCGAACGACACTGTACTAGTTGCAAGAACAGTAGAAGAATTACAACGATTACTTACAAACATAAATATTGCTTGCAACAATTACGGCATAAACATTAATATAAAAAAAACACAACCAGCACATATTAGTATAAACGGCATTCAAATTGAAAAAGTATCAAGTTACAAATACTTGGGAACTTTAATAAAAGAAACGGGAGACCAAAACAATGAAATAAAAAGACGTATCGAAATTGCCAGGGCCACCTTCATAAAGATGAGAAAATTCTTCTGCAACAGAGATATAAGCATCCCTCTACGATTAAGAATGCTAAGAGGCTACGTATTTACCACGCTATTATACGGTGTCGAGGCCTGGACTCTCAAACAGAACAACATAAAAAATATTGAAAGTTTCGAGATGTGGGGCTACCGTCGAATGCTGAAGATAAGTTGGGTTGAAAGAATCACAAACCTTGAAGTAATACGAAGGATAGGAAGAGACCCAGAAATTTTGTTAACGATAAAACGAAGAAAACTCGAGTATTTGGGTCACCTGATGAGAGGTCATAAATACGCATTACTTCAAAATATAATACAAGGGAAAATAGAAGGAAAACGGAATCCAGGCCGTAGAAGAATGTCATGGTTGCGGAATTTGAGAGAGTGGTTTGGCTGCCCAACTAATGAACTTTTTAGGTCAGCTGTAAACAAGGTCAGGGTAGCCTTGATGATTTCCAATCTCCGATAGGAGTGGCACAAGAAGAAGAATATCAAAATAGAAGTGATGTTTAAAATATTCCTGGATTTAACTTCAAACGTCACAAGACTCTCCACACGTGGGTTGCTGTGTCCAGAGGAGAGAACCTCACATCACGGAATTCAGAGCTACTAGAATCAAGAGTTGCATCTTGATGTGGATTGGTGTATTTTCTAATGCGGAAAATACTACACATTGATCTTTAGAAGGATATTTAAACTAATTGGTGATAGTTGAGTGACTTTTTGTATGCTTGGTTGTTGGTTAGTTTTCAGATAGAATAGGATGAATGGTAGGTGAGCCCAGGGTGAGTATTTTGCGCGTTACTCGAGTAATCTTGTACTCTGTAAATATACCTCTACCATCTATAGACTCTTAATACAGAGGTCTGCGTAAAAAAATCTATCCCTAGTAAAACTTGAGCGCGTCAGATTAAGAAAAGGCAAGTTAAGTACATGAAGAACACTGAATATTTCAAAAACCTGACAATTTGAGCGGAGCATAAGGAAATGGGGGAGTCACAAAGTTTCACAAAAAAAAACGAATATTGCGCGAAATAAACATCAGATTGAAAAACTGAAAAATCCTACCCTTGGTGGGGTAGCTTTAAAATCTTAAGTTGTAACTCCCGCGATATTTCGCGAAATTAATTAACTAATGTTATCTGATGTAATTACAATTCCTATTTTTTGGTTGTTAGGCTATCATATTTATTTGATTCTTAGCTAGACTTGTATAAAACAGTAGACTGGAACCAGATATACATTAAGGTCTTATGACACTATGCATTTTTTTGTATCATTTCTAATATCGTTTCTGATATTAGAAAGTTATATACATTTTCTTGTATCGTTTCTTGTAGCTACATTTGTGCCCTGTATGACACTATGCAAGTTCTTGTATCGAAAATTGTATGAAATTCGGCACGTGATTGGTCGAAATTTTGTTTGTCACCCTGTGTCACGTTACATTGGTATGTAGATTAGGACTAATCTGTAAAAAAACGTCTATTTTTGGATGTGAGAGGTGGCATTCGGATTTTAGCAGATAAAGTTAGGTGACACCTTCAGTAACAATAATTGATTTATGCTCCTTCTCAAATACGCCCGGAACATTAATAAAAAAATTTAAATATTTAAAAATTTCGAAAAACATCGATTATTTTCTGCTTTCTTTGCTTATAACTTTATACCGATTCGTTTTGGAACAAAGTCGTACAAAAATAAAATAAAGATAATTGCATTTTGTATGATATACGACTGGTCAAAAATGTCTTAAGGTATTACCTTTTCTGCAATAGAGCAATAAATACAAAATAAGGGGTAAAAAAACGCCTGTTGTTATTCAGTGTTTCTTAACCACTTTGGTGGCACTTAGAACCTTAGTAATTCGCTTAGAAAATTCTTATAACTTACTTAAACGGTCTACCAAAGTTCATTAAAATCGACCTAATAGATTTTTCATAATAAATTTGCAATCTAAATGCTTTTAAAAAAGTTCAAATTTTTAAAATTTTTCTGAACAAAAAGTAGACCATTTAGAAGTTTTCTAATTTTTTTACATATATAAAGAGGTGTTTTACCTATCTAATACACTTTACAGAATTAAAATCGGATTATTTAAGGGGCCTCAGTAATGTTTTAAAATTATAAACAATTTTTTGGCTTATATACAAATAGCTTTGTTTAATAATAAAAAAATTAATTTCTAGCAATGCAAATAATTAAAACCGGTATAATTTTACTTAAACTTTCAAATGCTGTTAGCAGAATTGCCATTTTATTTTTTAATCAAAAGTTATTCGCGTTCAAAAATTGCAATTTTTCGATTTTTTGAAAGTTCACCGCGTTTATCTCAAAAACTATGCATCCTACGAAAAAACTTGTAAGAACATTTTTTGCTTAGAAGTACCCAATAAATACAAAAAAATGTTTTATTTTGCGAGAAATCAATGTTATGTAATTCCGTAAGTTCTTTATTTATAACAATCTTATTGACATCCAGATCAACTGTTAACCAAAAAAATTCGTGTTCTACGTGTCAAAATACATAAAAAAACTTAAGTAAGTCCATCTAAATAAAGGAGCCCGTAGCACCCCCTCCTGGCAACAGCACTAATTTGTTTATAAGCCAAAAAATTGTTTATAACTTTAAAACATTGCGGAGGCTGCTTAAATAATCCGATTTCAATTCTGTAAAGTTCATTAGATAGGTGGTATGCTTCTTTATATGTAAAAAAATTAACAAATCTTTGTATGTTCTAGTTTTTGTGCAAGATTTTAAAAAATTTTAATTTTTTAAAAAAGTTTAGATTGCAAAATTACTATGCAAAATCTAGCAAGTCAATTTTAATGAAATTTGGTGGACGGTTTTAGCACATTACAAAATTTTTCTAAGCTAATTAGGAAGGTTCCAAGTGTAACCTAAGTGATGGAAAAACATTGAATAAGGATAGGCTTGTTTTGCCCCCTTATTTTATATTTACTGCTATTTTGCAGCAAGGGTGTTAAATAAAGACATTTTTAACCAATCGTATCTGATAGAAAATTTAATTATCTTTGTTTTATTCCTGTACGACTTTGTTCCAAAATGAATCGTTTTAAAGTTATAAGCAAAGAAAGTAGAAAAAAAAAAGAAATTTTTTAATATTTAATTTTTTTATTAATGTTCCGGGCATATTTGAGAAGGAGCATAAGTCAATTATTATTAACGAAGTTATCACCTAACTTTATCCGCAAAAATCCGAATGCCACCTCTCACATCCATCTAAAAACAGATCCTTCCTGGTCTAATGGTAGTACTGCGTCTACAGCTGATTTTAAGGATTTTATAAAATTTATTAACTTTTAAAAACTTATACATTTAACATTTTAATGTTAACCAGAATTTTTACGTTTACTGTTTGAGGTTGATTATTTGTGTTTTTATCTTGTTTTGATATTTGTGCTAAAATATTTGCATTAGAATTATCTTCAGCTTGATCCAAATTAGGAACTATTGTATTTTCAAAAAGACTAAGTTTTCACTCTAATGGCATATAAAACAACATGGGAATGAAAACAATGGGAACCTTCTCTGGTTACACCTCCGAGGCTTCTACAATTTGCAAGCCATACGGATGCTGAGACTAAGGAAGATGAGAGAATTCTACAATTTACAATTCACGTCCCATCTGCTCAGCGCGGTAAAGTTCCAACGAGAATGGTCCCCTTCATACTCTACACAGAGTAAATGTAAATAAAAAATGAATAACCATTTTCAATTTCGATGCAAAACGAAAACACAGCCGAACCATATTCTAGTCCAATCACAGAGCGCTGCAAGCACCCCTACCGGTTTCGAAACTTATTAGTTTTCATTCTGGTGGGGTGTAGAATAGCATTATGTTGTTTTATATGCCATTAGAGTGAAAACTTAGTCTTTTTGCTAGCAGTTGCCGCTAGGCCATCTATGCCATTTCGTTCGCTGCAATCCGGGACTGCACGCTGGGGTTTGTTTTGGTTGGATCAGGGAGAGCAGCATATGTGCCTCCTGATGAGAGACTAATAAGTTTCGAAACCGGTAGGGGTGCTTGCAGCACTCTCTGATTGGACTAGAATATGGTTCGGCTGTGTTTTCGTTTTGCAACGAAATTGAAAATGGTTATTCATTTTTGATTTTTTATTGTATTTTCCTCTATTAAAAAATTATGCAACATGAAATCCAAAGTTATAGTTTGAACTTTACCAGGAGCTAAATATATGGTTATTAGTAGAACAGTAGTCCATACCAAACGCGGTATATTAAGTATCAATAAAAGATTTATAAATAATACCTACAAAAACACAAATAAATTCATAAAGATATATGATCCCATTTTCAGCCGCCATTATGTCATTTAGATGTTTTACCAGCAGGTTTTACGTTTCTGCTCTTTGCCCAGAAATTGGCGCAGTTCTTGTACAAGAATCTGTGTCTGTCACAAATTGTTGTATCGTTTCTGATATCGTTTCTTGTATCTGTGTATGACACTATGCATTTTTTTGACATATCAGAAACGATACAGGAAAATGCATAGTGTCATATAGCCTTTATTCTGATAAGTTGTAGAACCATCATATTTTTTAAAACTATATTAAGAGTTGCCCTGTATTGCCCAGATTGAAAAACTAAAAAATATCTCGAAAATTAATGATTTTATTGTTAAGAATGAAGAGTATCAGTCATGATTTAGGGCGCCGAAACACTGTCGTTAACCCAGGCCACATCAACCAAACTTAGAGTGGCTCAAAGAAGAATGGAATGGTCACTACTTGGACTGGCTCTCAGAGACAGAGTTAGAAACGAGGAAATCAAGACAGGCGTTACAAATGTTATAGAGTGAATAGCATGGCTGAAGTGGAATTGGGCGGACCATGTGGTCAGAATGAACGACGATAGGGGGACCAAAAAATTATAGTATGAAGACCATGAGCAGATAGAAGAAGTAGAGGTAGACCACCTACACGATGAACAGACGACGTCAAAATGGTCAATGGGAATTGGTTGCAGCAAGCTTAAGACCAACAGAACTGGATGAAATTAGGAGAAACCTCGGTTCAACTTTGGACTCAGAAGTCTGGACGAAACCAGCAAAACAAAGCAAATACTAAGAAATTTTTAAAATTGGTTTTTATTTATTATTACAGTTCATTTTTAGTTACAATTTATTTACAATTACGTTATTATTAGATATACAGTTTTATTTATTTCACATCACATTTTCAAAAAAATCTTCAGAACTTAGATGTTCTGTTAACTGCTTTCTAAATATATAAATCATTCAACGTCGTAGAACAGGAAGCAGTGTATTCCTGAAATTTCAAATGATGGGCTTCTATCAACATCAAGATTATTTCTATAAATGCCATTAAGATATGCTCAGAGTAGTCTTTGTTAAACAGAGTATAACATCGGTCAAATAATATGTCAATAATGTTGTCCAAAATACTATTTCCATAATCTCTAAGAGATGCGACTTCAAATTTAATGACTGTCCATATGGTTTTAAATTTGAAATACTCTATCATACTTCCAGTGAGAAGATACTGCTGCAGTAGTTCATCGTGTATTTTCAGTAGCTCTTGTATATATCTAGGAAACTGATCCATTTCTTCAATTTTGGATTTTTAATTCAGAAGAAACAAATATGTGACACTTTTACAAGATGAGTGTTTAGAAAATAATCAAACCAACGGACTGATAATATTCCTACATACAAACTAATTGTAATTATTGCTTTATCTTTGGCCAATAAGAAATTATAGCCTCATAAAACAATGATTCACTATTCACTAGCAGAAGTAAAAAAGGTGAAAAATATGAATCACCTATAAATGCAGGCCTGTTACTCACATCAAAAACTTGCAGACTATTAGTTCAGGCTGTAGGTATAAAAACGTGTTATAATTCAGCAATTTTTGAAACTTATTAAGTGTTGTAAAGGTCGATGTCAAGAATAACTTCCACTAAAATGCAACACCTAATATTGGGTGAGTTAGTTATCTAACGTTTTTAATTTGTAAAATTTGCAATTTTTAAAGATTTTTTATTCTGCAGCTTATAGTCCATGTGGTGAGACCGCTCCCGTCTGAAAAACATCTCTAATTCGGTTTCTCTGCGGATTCATATTCAAAAATGTCCTATTTAAACAAATCTGAAGGGTGCCGGACGGAATTTTTGGGCAGAAATTGTTTAAACAATTTTTTAAACAAATACATAAGATCACCTTTTATTGCTCAAAAAAATATATGTTTAGGTATATTGGGCCATTCTAAATAAGAAAGGTATCTTGTGATTTTTCTCAAAAATGGACAGTTTTCGAGTTATATTCGATTTAAAATCTAAAAAATGCGAAAATACGCATTTTCGAGGCTTAAAAACTCATATTTAAATTAGTATTTTTAAGGGTGCCAATAACTTGGATTAAAGTTTAAGCATTCCTTTTCAAGATTCCGAAGAGTGATCGGGTCTAACTTCAATTCAGGCCGTAGTTTTTTAATTGTTAATTATGCATGTCCATCCGATTTTTCGAAGGAAAATCTCCTATTTTCCCCCGAAAAATATTTTTTCTAGATTCTTTGGGACATTCTAAATAAAATAAGTTTCTTGACATTTTTCTCAAAAGTTACGAGTTTTAAAGTTATAAGCGATTTAAAAAAAATGTGTTTTTTGTAATTTTTCGGATGTTAAGTCGTTTATAACTTTAAAACTATTAACTTTTGAGAAAAATGTCAAGAAACTTATTTTATTTAGAATGTCCCAAAGAATCTAGAAAAAATATTTTTCGGAGGAAAATAGGAGATTTTTGAAAATAGTGCGCGCCGCACCGGCAAAAAAACCGGATGGACACGCATAATTAACAATTAAAAAACAACGGTCTAAATTGAAGTTAGACCCGATCACTCTCCGGAATCTTGAAAAGGAATGTTTAAACTTTAATCCAAGTTATTGGCACCCTTAAAAATACTAATTTACATATGAGTTTTTAAGCCTGGAATATGCGTATTTTCGCATTTTTTAAATCGCCTATAACTCGAAAACGGTCAAATTTTGAGAAAAATCACAAGATACCTTTCTTGTTTAGAATGACCCAAAAAACCTAAAAATATATTTTTTGGAGCAATAAAAGGTGATCTTATGTATTTGTTTAAAAAATTGTTTAAACAATTTCTGCCCAAAAATTCCGTCCGGCACCCTTCAGAATTGTTTAAGGGGACATTTTTGAATATGAATCCGCAGAGAAACCGAATTAGAAATGTTTTTCAGACGGGAGCGGTCTCACCACATGGACTATTAGGATATTCATTTTAGAGAAAAACTTCTAAATAGAAAGTTGTAGTAAATTAAAAACCTACAATCTGATCTATCGCAAATTTAATTTCGTTAATTTGTTATTGCAAAACCACCCGCGAAAGGTCCAAAATGGCCGTTTTTTGCAATTGCATTATTTATTGTAAAAATAGCTTTTTTTAATATTATTTAAGGCTTAACTGAAAATTCAATTAACTTAACTCAATTCCAAACATAAAAAAATTAAAAATGTATAAACATTTTCAACTTCTTTGCAATCCGAAAATGCAGCAGCATTATACTCTAGTTAAATCCATCTGTTGTCAATCTGGTGGTATGGGAACGATATTTATTGTCGTTTTCTGTGCTACTTGATTGATAACTTATTTTATTTCTCGGTAGATGTCTCTAGTACACCCGCGGCATTTCTTTCTTGGCAATTTGGAACGGCCCAAAGCGAAGTACCTGGTTAAATCGGATTAAAGAGGATATGGGACTACCGATGAGTATAATGCTGCTGCATTTTCGGATTGCTAAGAAATTGAAAATGTTTGTACATTTTTAATTCATTTACTCTTTTGTTGAGTACTAAGGAATCTTTCTCGTTGGAACTTTTACCACGCTGAGCAGATGGGACGTGAATTATTTAAAATTCCCTCATCTTAATTTCGTCTCGACACCCTGTATGATTTATAATTTTTGAAAATCACGGGAGGTTGTAACCAGAGAAAGTTCCACCTAATCTGGTGGTATGGGAACGATATTTATTGTCGTTTTCTGTGCTACTTGATTGATAACTTATTTTGATAAAAAAAATTGTAAAGCCTGATCGGTTAATTTGTTGTTTAGATATTATAAATTGTTTACTCCGAGAGGTCAAATGTCGAAGGCAATAAATTAAAAAAAAAATTAGAGAGTTGATCCTAGATCAAATTGATTTTTTTAACTTCCTTTTATGTATGTACAAAAGAGCAGTCTCAGATCTGCGGAGAGGGGAAAAGGGGAAATTTCCCCCCCTAACACGGTCCAAAATTATAGAAAAAAAATTGCTGAAACATAAAAATATATTAGCTGATGGACAATTCGATGTAAATATCAGGATCGAATTGTTTTGTAATGCTCCTTTGTCCGCTTCTTCTCGATCGACGATGGTAAATAAATGTTTGAGTGCGGAGTAAAAATATGGTTTTATTGACAGCTACTGAGTATGACACTACATGTTGTTCAGGTAACTTTCTATGATAGACTGCGACCCAAAATAGTCCCTTTGGCTAATTTATAATCTCGTCAAAATATACAATTCATCAATAAGTTGCATGACAACAGCAACGAACTTTGAAATCTTTTGAAAGCTTACAACTACAATTTATTGAGGAAACTATTGCAACATGTACTAGGAAGTACAATTGGTAATACCACGATTTGGTAATTTATTTAGGTTGCAAAAGGTTCACTGGACTCTAATAATTAAAATATTACTGGATATATTTTCCCAATGTTTTAATTATACACGTGAAATTATAAAAGTTTAAGAAGTTAAGAATATTGTGAGATTACAAATTAAGGGATTAATTTGAGATTAAACATCTGACATGAAACTTAAACCACAAACAGACAAATTCAACCCAATAAACACGCCAGTTAGTAAAATCAAGGGAACTTAATGCATATAAGTAGTTATTATCACTGCCGAAGCGTCCATTGGTAACGGTTAAAAATTTTGCAAATAACTATTTTATGACTACTATGAAATAATTCCATTTATATTTTTTACCAACAGAAATGGCCAACTAGACGCATGAAAATATTGGCGAGATTATGTGAATCCGTTGCACGTTATTATACGTTGTTACCACTTTTGATTGTGGTAACGCAGGGTGACCCTCGCTATCGCTCGGTACGGGGTCGTTTCTGAAAATTTTGAAGGAACGATGGCTCTAGCGACGCGTTGGGCACGCTGTGTATATCAGTATTATTACTATTTTTTGGTTTGGTAACGTTAGTTTAGTACCTATTACAGATTACAGTGTGCGTGCATTTAAACATGGAAGAGTGTTGCTGCGTAATCGATCAACTACTTGAAAAGTCATTCTCCTTGTATATTTTTATCATATATAATTTTGAAGAAAAAAATGAGATTATTGAAAATGGAAGACTTAAAATATAAACAATAGTTTTCAAAATATGTTCTTGTTCCTACTTGTTCATTTTTTTATGTTAATTTTATGGTACTAAAAATAAGCTGGTTTAGTAAGCAAAAAAATAATTACTAAATAGTAAATAATTACTAAATAGTTAGTAATTTTGCCAATTTTGGCAAAATTGGCCAAAAACAAAAAAATTACCTACTAAAATCACTAGCCAGTTGTGTCTGAGTTTAGCGAACCGACTATAGAATAATCTGTTTAGTCTGTTTATTAATTATTGTTATACCTATTAAATATACATAATTACATACAAATAAATAAATTGGCCAAAAACAAAAAAATTACCTACTAAAATCACTAGCCAGTTGTGTCTGAGTTTAGCGAACCGACTATAGAATAATCTGTTTAGTCTGTTTATTAATTATTGTTATACCTATTAAATATACATAATTACATACAAATAATTTGGGAATAGTGATTTGTTTAATTTTATCCAATTTAAAATTATTTTCGATTATACAGGGTGTCAGAACGACGGTTTGAACCAAAGCTGTATTTTTTTAAATGGACAATCCTATATATTAAATCATTTTTGAATATAGTTTTTAAAAATATGAAAAATTTTTATAAGGTCTTATAGGCCTAAAGTTAATAATTTTCGAAATATTTACATTTTTATTGAGAAAAATGGTAACATTTATAGGGCTGTGGATTACGTTTCAAAGGTAATAAAAATTTAAGTGGTAGGTCAAAGTTTTTATAATATAGTGTAATGTTTAAATAATTTAATATCTTTTACTTATAGCTATAAAATATACAGTGTGATCACTATTTGCAAAAACAAAATTTTCTCATTTTTTTTAATGGAACACCCTGTATATTAGTATTGCATTTTGTAGTAAATATTACAACCTATCTTTTGGTATAACATGTACATAGCATGTTTGGTTTTGTAAATATTTAAAAAAATAACTATAGATTTTACGTTTCGCGGATACTTTATATCCGCGATAATTTTAATTGAATTTTTTTGCAAAAAAAAATATAATCTGATTTTAGAAACATACACTAAAATATCAAAGATAAAAATAAAAAACGTAATTAAAGATTAAAATAAAACGTATGCAAGTACAACTTAATTGAATTTAATAACTTTAAAATTATGCTACAAACAATATTTTACCATACTAATAAGTAATTAATATGAATAAATTAATTATTAAATTAAATAATTAATTTTAAAATCTACCCTAGAAATTTTTCTACCCTAGTAACTTTATTGTACCTGATTTTGTTAGTTAAATTGTATTAAACTTGTACTTATTGTAAACTTTTTAATTTACCTACATCTTGAGAACGTATAAAGTATGTTTTGAAACAAATGAACGTTATAGCATTATATTATGAAGTAAATAGTATCTATGTAATCGTGTCACAAAAGCTGGTAATAATTTCTAATGGTTTCACCCAAAACAAATGTCGTTGTTGTTTGTTTGGGTTTATATGACTGCGGACACTAAATCCATTCGCCAATTTTACTATTTTTTATTTTATTAGTCATTTTTTCGTATCTTATCCTAAAACTAATACTAATATAATAAACAATTCTACTAATAAATAATTATTTTTGTATTTTTTTTTAATAATTTTTTATATATATATATATATATATATATATATATATATATATATATATATATATATATATATATATATATATATATATATATATATACCGGGTGGTGAATTGGAAAGCGGGCCATAGGAAACTCAATGTAAAATTCTAAACTGTTGAATTCCTGCTTCCCTAATTATTTTACATCAAAAGTCATAAGAAACTATTTGTAGAGAATTGAAATCTGTATTGAAAACAACTGTTAATATTGTTCTACGAACAATAATTATTCAAAATTTTGTAAAAATATAATACATTTTTCAGAGTAATACGCCAAAGTTAGGCCACACGCAATACCATAATGTGTATAAGGTTGCATTTGTTGACAATAAATTTATTATATTAACAATTTGAACTGTCAATTTTTTTATTTATTTTATCAATTACTGTTTAAAACACAATAAAGTTGATAAGATACCTTTAGTTAAGGAGAAGTATTAATAATAAAGATATCTTCTTCAGTCAATAATGTGCTCACTGTCAGTTAAATAATAACGTGTGGCCTAACATGCCCACACATACCTACTGCGGTAAATACATTATATTTTTCAAAATTTTGGAATGTGTTTAAATCGTAGAACAATTGTAACTTCTGTTTCTAATACAGATTTCAATCCTCTACAAATAACTTCTCATGACTTTTGATGTAACATAATTAGGGAAGCAGAAATTCAACAGTTTAGAATTTTACATTGAGTATCCTATGGCCCGTTTTCCGATTCACCACCCTGTATATATATATATATATATATATATATATATATATATATATATATATATTTTTATTAATTTTTTTCCAAATGATGTTCTCAGAGTTCCACAGCAAAAACTGCAACATTCTTCTTTAGGCTTTCTTCCATTCTTTCAAAGCTATTTTACTATGGACTGTCCAAGTTCGTCATTCATTTTTATCTACATATTTTTTTTATATTTTTTAATTATTATATTTTTTTTTCTATTTTTTTTTATATCTTTTTTATATTTTTTCTTTCTTTTTTTTTTATTATTTTTTTTTTTATTTTTTTATTTTTTTTTTATTTTTATTTTATTATTTTTTTATATTTCTTTTCTTTTTTTTTTTCTTTTCTTTTCTTTTCTTTTTCTTTTAACATATAACAATTTACAAGAAATACTTACTCTATATTTTACAATTACAATTTAAGCTTAATATCTAAAATATGTTTATACAATAGTCGGTATACCAACTCATTATTTTCTAATGTTAATAAATAATTTAAATTAATGGGATGGTGGACATCAGTCAAAGAATACAGTGAATTTAAAAACATATTAACTTTATTAGAGATAAGAGAACAGGTCAAAATTTTGTGTTGTAGATTGCCCAACTGTCCACAAATACATTGTGGACTATCAGCTATATTAATTTTAAATAAATATGATGGAGTAAGACAGTGGTCAAATCTCATTCTGCATATGGTTCTTATCATATCTTTTGTCGACTCCATTTTAGAAAACCAAGGTTTATCCGTTATATAGTTTCTGATTGATCTGTAGTGGTTTCCTGTATTTACGTTTTCATCAATATACCTTTCTTTCCATTCTTTCTTAATCTCTTTGAATAAATTTGATTCAATATCTTTTGGCGTACAAAGATAATGGGTTAATACTCCTTGTGTCACCGCGTTTTTAGCCAATTCATCTACCATTTCATTTCCAGTTATTCCACAGTGGCTTTTAACCCATGCCAACTTAACAGACTTTCCTTGTTGCTGAAGTTCTTTAATTTTATTTATGATATATAATTCAATGTAGTTCACTTTTGATTTAGGATTTATAGCACTAATTTTACTAAGAGAACTTTTACTGTCACTAAAAATTATAAACTTTGAATGATTTATATTAGATAAATATTTTAGTGCTTCCATTATCGCTATTAATTCAGCTGTGTATATACTCATAATAGAATTTAGTTTAAACATTTTACTAATTTTATTACTGCTATCCCAATAGGCACATCCCACACCTTCAATATTTTTTGATGCATCTGTATATAGCATACAATAATCTTTGAACATTTGTGAACTGTCGGAGATAAACACTAATTTTCTTAAAGATATAGGCAACTTGCTATAGTCCCTTAAAAAGTATACCTGAACTTGTTCCATACTATTAAAGTCAATATTATAATTTGGGTTTATGTCATATTTATAAAGTTGTTTATCATATATTGTCATTTTTGAATATAAATCTACCATATTTAGAGTTTTCTTTTTTATCCAATATTTTTCTGTCAAGTCTGCTAAAAACAGTTGATGTATTTTGGAAATTAAACTTGCCTTTTTTTCATACAATCTAACTAAAAGGTTGATGCCAAGTTTTTTTCGTCTTATATCCATCGGCATTTCACAGCATTCAACTTGTAGATTATTTCTCTAGTGTTAGGGAAAAAGGGCATAAGTCGAAATCTGTTGTTTTTCAGGAGGATTTATTAAAGGTTTCATTCTTCTCGTATAAATCTATTTTTAAATTAAACTTGCATTTATACTAATATTATAATACGATATATTAACCAAACCTATGGACAATAATAAAGTCGGTTATATCTTTTCAAATTGATGATTTTTGATTGACTTAAGTCTTCTGGATCTGACTTTGATTGCGATTGCTGACTTAAGTCTATATGAACTAACATGCTAGCCATTAAGTGTAGTATAGTATAATAACATTTAATAGAAACACAGGTAAATAGAGAAACATAAAATAATGGATAAAGTTTTATTCGCTGAAAAAAAAAACAATACAACTAAAATACATCACTACAATGTTTATTACGTACGTACCTCTTCTAAGTCTGGATCTAGGTCTTCTAAATCTGGGTCAAAGTCAGCTGTTGCATTTGAATGTACAAGTTGCTCATAAAAGCTTTTGTACACATCTGGAATAAGGTGTAGTAATTCCAAGAGATCATCTTTCTTGGCCTTAGAAATTGCAAGTGGCTCTGTATATTTTTTTGATAAAGAGAGTGCAACCGGACGGCCACGCGGCGATTTAAATTCAGAATGGAGAAGTCTTCTGTTTCTTGAAGTGATTTTTTATAATAAATTAGTCCTTGTTCCTTTGTGTATCTGAGCCATTTGCAGTCATGCCATAGAAATTTTCGTTTTTCACTATCTTGTTTTCTTTTTACAAAGATACCTTTCAACAAGGCTGCAACGTCATAAAAATCATCTTGTGACATTTCAAGCACTTGGAAAGGTTTCTTTTTATTTGTTCATCGTATTAATGTCGCCCAATCATGTGGATGTGATATTTGCATACCACTTGTTTTTTTTTTTGTTTTTCGATTACGGAATGATCCGCGTCAGATTCCATGTATGAGTGACCTGACACAAGAAATTTGTGATCGATTTCCTCTAACGAATTTTTCATTTGAAGAACAGTTAAGAACATACTTGCTACGTAGAAATTCTTATTTTGTCCACCGCAAGTATCCGAGTAAAAAATCACTTTTTTCACTTCGAGTGGCAAATTCATAAGCTCCTTAAAAAGACAAGAAGCAATTTGGTTTGCTCCTCTCATTGCCATCGACTCGTGCCATAAATAACATGAAGCAAAACCATTTCCACAATTGCGTATTGTCAGATTGTAGGTTCAATATTTTCTTTTGTAAAATGTTACCGATGTTTCTAAAAACGGTGTCGGAAGACACTGTTGTAGGTCAAATGTATAGCACAATACTGAGTGGTCTTCCATTGCTAATTTTTTGTCTTTACTTTTACAAGTATATCCTAAGTCGGCTTCTTCATGATGCTTTGCTTGTGGTTCTTTAAGTGTATTTTTGTTTTCCTCATCATTGGCGATAGTCAACTCCATTTTCAAAACTTCACATTTGTGACAAACATCCGTTTTTGGCTTTTTACATCGTTTACATCTTTCTGACATTTTTACGTTCGCAAAAACACAAGTAAATACAAATTTTTATCACTGAAAAGCAATACGTGTTTGTTATTGTAACGGGTCATACGGAATTAAGTCAGCCTGTCCTTGGCAAGTGTAAATATACGGTTGTAAGGTTGCCGCGGTAAAAAAGACTTTAGTCAACATAAGTCCGCTTGTCCAAACAGAACCGGTTTTACACGACTTGCGTCTATCAGATCAATAGAGATTAAAGCTGTTAGAAATACAATAGACTTATGTCCTTTGGATCACAACTAAATTGATTAAATTCCATGTTGCCAGTGTACTTAAGTCAATATAGTAAAAATTTGACTTACGCCCTTTTTCCCCAACACTAGAGATTTATCGGTGTACTTCTTAGGGCTCCTATACACAATCTAAGGGATTTATTAATGATTTTGTCTATTTTATTTAAATGACACTGTGATGCGTCACTGTATAATATTGATCCGTAGTCGAATATAGCTCTTATATTATTTTTAAATAACAACAAAGAAATATTTGGATCTGCTCCCCAACGTAAGTGTGATACGAATCGAAGAAGGTTTATTCCTTTTTCTGTTTTTTTAACTATATGGTCTATATGTTCTTTCCAGAGAAGCTGTCTATCCAGAGTAATACCCAAATATTTTACATAACTTTGTACAGGATAGGATATATTGTTTATTAAGATGTGATTGGGTATTTCTTTTCGTTTTCTTGTAAAAATACATAATTTGGTTTTGGAATCAGATATATTTAGTCCATGTAATTCACTCCATATTTTAATATGTTTGTCTCCTTCTTCAATGGATTTGACTGCATTTTCTATTTTAATGTTTTCTTGATAAATAACTATATCATCTGCAAATTGTAAAATTTTTGTTGAGTTTAAATTTTTTTCTATATCAGAAGTGTAAATTAAATATAACAAAGGGCTTAATATTCCTCCTTGAGGTAAACCACCCATCGCTAGTCTTGGACCAAATGTGTTATTATTTACCGATATATAAATTTTTCTACAGTCATACAATTTTATTATTTTTTGACAGAAGCATTCTGGCAGACCTATTTGTATCATTTTGTTATATAGTATATTTAAATTAACGTTGTCGTATGCTGCTTCAACATCTAATAAAAGAGCGATTACTGAAGAATTTTTCGTAAACGCTAAATTTATATCTGTTACCAAATGACTCACAGCTTCCACAGTAGAATGATTTTTTCGAAATCCAAATTGTGTTTGTGATAATTTATTGTTTTTTTCTAGCCAACTTTCGAGCCTAAGTTTTATCATTCTTTCCAGTGTTTTTGTTATGCAGGAGCTCAATGAAATACCTCTATAAGATTCTGCTGAATCAGGATTCCGATTTGTTTTGAGAATAGGAATCACCCGGTACTCTCTCCAGTTATCTGGAATATCTTCTGATAACCATATTTGATTAAAAAAATTTAATAGTGTTTCTTTCCCTTTTTGATGTAAATTGGCCAACATAATATAATGTACATTATCTATACCTGGAGAAGTATTTTTCTTATTCTCAAGGCTTATTTCTAATTCACAGAAACTAAATGGAATTGAAAGTGGATGCATAGAGTTTTTTCTTTCCATTACATTAATTTTTGAAAATATATTATCTGGACATAATTTTCTTAAAAACTCCTCAACCCATTCTCCTTCAGTCACTGGATTTACTTGTGGTTTAAAAATGTTTTGTAATCGTTTGGCTTGATTCCACATATCTTTAATTGGTGTATTTTTGTTTAAAGTTTTACAAAAATTTCTCCATGCATTACGCTTACTCTCTAATACAACTTTTTTGGTTTTCGCTACACATTTATTATAATTTATATAATTTTGTATATTAGACTGTAGTTTAAACTTGCGTAAAGCTAGTTTTTGTTCTTCTATTACCTTTTTACAATTGTCATTCCACCAAGTTTTTCTAAATCGTGGATTAGTCCCTGTTCTCTTCTCCGGTATACATATCTTACAATATTCGTTTAATTTATTTAAAAATTGTTGGTAATTTAAATTATTATCTATTTCCATGAAATTATCAGTGATAGAAGAGAAAAGAGACCAATCCGCTTTATTTATGTTCCATTGGAATTTTGTATTTACACATTCCGCTTTATTAACATTAATATTTGACTTAACAATAATAGCAAAATGATTTGATCCTAATGTCTCGTCCACAACATCCCAATCGAAAAAATGACTAATATTTGCTGAGCATATTGTAAGATCTATTGCAGATTTATTATTGCTATTCGGTCTACGCATCAAAGTTTCTTTACCATTATTTAAAATTACAAGATTACAGTCCTCAATAGCTTCTAACAGATTTTTTCCTATAGTATCTACAGTACTACAACCCCAAACATAATTGTGGCTATTAAAATCACCACCAATTATAAAAGGCTTCTCTAGACTATTAAAAAACTTTTTCCATTCATTTAGAGTGATTTTAAGATTTGGTTTTACGTATATTGAATAAATGTTTAACTTTTTTCCGGATTGAATTTTAATTGATATGCTATTGCACATTATGTCATTAATTTGATGAAAAGTAGGACTGTTGTAAAATTTTATTAATTTTTTCAAAAGGATGGCTACTCCACCATATCCATCATCTCTATCATTCCTAAAGACATTATAACCAGTAAAGTTAATAAAATTACTTTTTTTTAACCAAGTTTCTGATATTAATCCTATATCTATTTTATTGTCATACAAGAATTTTTCTAAATAACCCTTATTTGTTTTAATTGATCTCGCATTCCATTGAAGAAATGAAACGTTAGCCATCACGAGGTAATAATAATTGTGAAATATTGTTTTTTAATAATTCCAACGTTTTTTGATCTAAATTGTGATTAATTTGATTTAATGTTGCTGAAATAAAGTTTACTATTATTTATCCTATATTATTTTGATTATCGTTTTGTGTTTGTGTTGTGTTTGAATAAATGGGATTATTAAAATTATAACAAGGCTGACTTTGTATTCTTGGTGTTTGCAAAATTTTTCTGCGTGCTTCCATTGTTTCTTTATCTACACTACTAGAATCAATACTACTTGATCTTTTTCGTTTAGATATTGTATATTTATTTGAAGTATTTTCTTGGTCTTTACTTACTGTTGAATAACATTTTTTATATTTATTATTAGCTTCATAATATGTTATATTTTCATTATTCATAATTTTTTTAATATATTCCTGTTTTTGTCTTTCTGTACAATCTGCTCCCTTGTCAGTAGCGCTGTGTTTTCCTTTGCACAATACACAAAGTAAATTATTCGGATTGGAACAATTAGATTTGTTGTGTTCTTCGCCACATCTTTCACACCTATCTTTTCCTCTACATTGGGCACTTATATGCCCAAATCTCAAACACTTTAAACATTGGATTATTCTGGGTGTATAATTTTCCACCTCGTATATCATTTTTTCTATTATTACATTTTTTGGTATAGACTGACCTTTAAAAGTGACAATTACGGTTCCTGTTTTTACATAATTAGTATTACCATTATCTTGAATCACTTTCCGCATAATTCTTTTTACATGTAATACTTCGAATTTAATTCCAAATCTAGGTTTAATTAATGATACTAAATCATTATCTTCTATCTCTTTATCTACCAATTTTATAACACCTTTCTTTTGAGTAAAAAACGTTGGAATATATGCCTCATACTCTTTGCTTTTAAGAATTTGAGAATCAATTAATTTATTAGCACTAGCAAAATTATTTAGTTCTACCTTGATTTTATTTCTACCAACTACTGTAATTTGTGTGATATTATTTTCAATTTCAGGTACTGCACTTAAAATCAAACGGGCCATGCCGATCCTGTGTAATCGACCAATGTTACCGTTTTTATTTTCTATGTGTACTATATAAGGTGCATTATCTCCAAATTGATATCTATGTTTTAATCTTAAATTTATTACTTTATTTAAATTTTGCTTACCTGACTTATCTGTTTGATTTAAATTTGTCAAAGTTTCATCGTTATTGCAACTAAATTTGTTACTTACCTCAATAGTACTACTTGTTTGGTTTTGTTTGTTTGTTACCTTATTATTTACTCTATTGTTATTTTTATTTAATTCCTCATATTCCATCATCCCATCTCCTTCCATTTCTACATAAAATTTACCTTTATCTGGAGGTTCGGGTGGTATACCTTCCATATTATTTGTTTTCTGAAATTTAACTTCTAGGCGCTAAATTTCACACTTTCTTACAGATCACTGGTTTAGTACTTCTTTATACTACTCGTAATACTCAAAAAGTTAAGAAAAAACCTTAAAAATTAATAATTTTTAGGAGAACTTCTAAATAAACTGCCTTTCAATTTGACGTTTTGAACAAATGTCATATCCACCAATTGTTCGGTTGAAAAATTAAAATTTAAAATATAAAAAATTGTTACAAAAATTTCAACTACAAGTATTACCAGCTTTTGGGACACCAGTTAATACTATTTATATTAATAAATAATTTGACTGATACATTTAACATTCATTTGTTTCAAAGCATACTTTATAATTATGTTCTCAAGATGTAAGTAAATTTAAAAGGTAAATTAGAAGTTTAACTGATCTTACTCGTAAATATATTTTAACTAACAATAATTAATTTGGTACAGGAAAGTTGCTGTGGTAGAAAAATTACTAGGGTAGATATCAAATTTGGTTGTTTATTTAATTTATTAACTAATTTATGCATTCATTAGTATCGTAATAGTATATTACTTTATGAGGCGGAGAAGCATGACTTTTCTTGACGCGCCCGATATTACGCGCCGAACGAAGTGAGGCGCGTAATAGAGGGCAAGTCAAGAAAAGTCGCTTCTTTGCCGAATAAAGTATACTATTTTTTCTTCAAACGTAGCAAAATCTAGAATGCCTCAAACGACATGGGGGCTGGAAATCAAGCACGGTTGCCGAAGGATATATAGAGGATTCAATAAGAAATAAGAACGATAATGCTCAAAAAATTTTAAACCCTCATGATTCGCCAACATCGGGAATGATTGCTGAAAGTTGTGCTCGACCATCAGTATCATCAACAATTACTAATGCGTATCAAGAGTCGGGAACATTTTTGCACGGTTTCAATTTTGAAAATGCCTCATTAACTAATTGTACTTTTAATATTACTATAAATAAAAATGATGTTTAATTGTTGTTAATGACATTTGTATTGTTGCTTTGTGACACGTTTCATATTGTTGCCATGACAACATTTTTCCCTCCGCCGTAAAGAAATGGGGAAAAAAACTGCTACCGGCGGAGACATCAAACTTTGACAGGATCAAGTTAGATAAGTAATGTCATCATTATTTGACGTTTGAAGAAAAAATATTTTTTGTAAAATAATTTTAAGTTATTATATTCAATTGAGTAACAGCAGTAACAGCAGCAAAAAAAGAAATGTGGGATAGGAAATGCCAAGAGATCAACACTTACATAGGCGGAAGGAAGTGTTCAGAGGCATGAAAATTTTTTAAACAAAATAACACAGAAAAAAATACTACTTCTATTCAGTTAATATCAACAGAAAAATGGAAAGAATACTACGAGAGTTGGAAAGTAGAGCCGAATATACCATACAATCACCAACAGAAGTATTTGTTGAAGGCGAAGAGATTGTAGTGGGAGTTGATATGGTGAAGAAAGCTGTAAATGAACTAAAAAATGGTAGAGCTCCAGGGCCCGAAAATATTCCTGCCGAATTAATAAAATGTGGCACAGATAAACTCTTTCAAGCACTTACTTGGTGTATGAACAAATATATAAACGGTGTCACACCACCCACTTTATGGAAAGTAGCTTATATTTCTTCCATTCATAAAAAAGGAAATACGTTGGATTGCTCAAATTACAGAGGAATATCGGTAACTAGTACACTAAGCCGGGTGTACTGGCGCATTCTTAGAAATCTCATTGAGATGGAGTATAGGGAACAAGAAGAAGAAGAACAGGCTGGTTTCCGCGCTGGAAGGACTTGCAGACTTGCACAGATAATGTCTTCTGCCTAAAACAATTAATTGAAAAAAAATCAGCAACCAATCAAGAGACCCATCTCATGTTTGTTGACCTCCGTAAAGCATACGACAGCGTTCCTGTGACTAAATTGTGGAAATCACTACAAGAAACTAACATCAGCTACACTCTAGTCAAAGCCTTAAAAAATCTATATGAAAATTCTACATCACAAGTAAAAATTGGCAACACACTATCTAAAAAGTTCATAGTTAACAAGGGTCTGCGGCAGGGCTGCTGTATTTCACCAACTTTGTTCAAGATATATGTTGCAAAAGCACTAAACCAGTGGAAACGTAAATGCCACGGTATGGGTATAGACCTCGCAGAGGTTTGTTTGTATACCTTACAATTTGCTGATGACCAAGTCATCATAGCTAATGATAAAGACGACCTACAGTATATGGCAAGAAAACTGAAGGAGGAATATGAACAGTGGGGCTTGGAAATTAATGTGGAAAAAACTAAATACCTACCCATAGGAGCTGAGTTATCCAATATCGAACTAGAGGATAATGAACAAATCACATCCTGTAGTGAATACACGTACCTGGGAGTAATCTTCGATAGAACGGGAAAATACGATGAGGAAATAAAGAAAAGGGTAACACAAGCTAGAAGAACAATTGGATGCCTAAATGGAATACTTTGGAGCTCCGAAATAGGAATACAGCGAAAATACAACATCTATGAAACACTTATTAAAAGCAGCCTACTTTACGGAGCAGAAACTTGGAGAATAACCGAGAACAACAGGAAAAAATTAGAAGCTGTAGAAATGGATGTGTTTAGAAGATCGTTAGGTATATCCCGTAGGGAAAGAATTCGAAATCGAAGGAGTAAGACGACGAATTGGAATAGATGGTTACTTAACAACATACATTGAGAGGAAACAGTTGATTTGGTATGGTCATGTTCAAAGAATGGAAGACACAAGATTGCCCAAAAAGATCTTGGAGTGGGTACCACCAAACCGCAAAAAACGAGGAAGACCCAAAAAGACATGGAAAGAAGGGGTAACCAAAGCAATGAGTACAAGGGATCTTAGAGATGGCCAATGGGATGATAGAAGGACGAGGAAGTTAGGCATCGGACAACGTCGAAAGACGTTCTAAAACCGATACATACATATTCAATTGAGTTATATCCAATTCAATACTATTATACGATTTATTTTAATCCTTAAAAAAATGTTTAATAAAAAATCCGCAAAAACGTAAAATCTATAGTTTTTTTAAAATATCTACAAAACGCAACAAGCTAGGTACATACAACCTTATACCAAAAGAAAGGTTGTAATATTTACTACAAAATGCAATACCAATATACAGGGTGTCCCATTTAAAAAAAAATGAGAAAATTTTGTATTTGCAAATAGTGATCACACTGTATATTTTATGACTATATGTCAAATATGTTAATTTATTTAAAAACAGCAGTATACTAAAAAAACTTTGACATGTCATTTAAATTTTTATTACCTTGAAAGCCTAATTCACAGCCCTTTGAATATTACCATTTTTCTCAATAAAAATATAAATATTTCGAAAACTGTTAACTTTAGGCCTATAATACCTTATATAAATTCTTAATATTTTTAAAAAATACATGCAAAAATGATTTAATATATAGAGTGTTTCATTTAAAAAAACAAAACTTTGGTTCGTACCGTCGCATAGTGTGTCGCTTATAACAAGCTAGGTGGACAAAATTATTTTTCATCTTATTTACATTTGTATCGACCAGTTAAGTAATTTGATAATAAAATAAATCATTTTTATTAGTCATAGACTAAATCAGAGGCGTTCGTCAGGGGAATAAATAAAAAAAATGCCTATTTTATGGTAGACACTTCCTAGTCTGCTTGTATGAATGCGTTGTAGATTTGGAGTCTATGTAATAGGCTAACGCTTCATCTCCACTTAATTGCCTACCATCCTGCAAGCTATTCGATTTTTTATAATTAGAAGATGTAGCACCTACTAAGCATTCACTTACGCTCCTAATTGAATTAACAACGTTTCTTTTCACTACTGCACGAGCTGCTACTTCTGAAGCAGTTACCAACTCCCCCACACTGCGTGATTCAACCAGGTCCTCAACTATACCTTTTTTTTTGTTTTAAACGATGCCTCGTCAAAATTTTTCCGTGGTCTTCCTATATTACCGAAACCTTGAAATAATATGGACGATCGCGGCACAGTACATTGAGCTTCAAATTTGATGTGCTCATTCAACCAACTTTCATGAGTTGCCAAAAAACGCTGTTTTGATCTTCCCGCAGCAACCGATTTATCAGAAATTTTGGAGGCATAATTTGCTATTCTCATTCTGATTTTCCTGTCAGAGTCCTCTGTTAGGTCTCTAAAATTAAATTTTGTAGAAAGGAACTCAAATAGAAAACAATTTTTTTCTCCTTTTGTTGAGCATTTTACCCATTCTTCAAAAAATTTCCTCCTCGGAAGACAGTGCTCTAAAAAAAAATGATGTACTCGAGTATGCAGGTTATAATAAGTCTTATTATTAATGGGAAAGGTGCAGCTATGACAAATTGCAAATTTAACCCGGATACAAAAGGTACAAGTCATTACCACCCTTCCACACTTTGAAAACGAAGAAAATTTCCTTCGTTCATCATACAAACTTTTTTTAATATTCTTTGATTATCAGATAGATTTGTTAAATTAGAAAAAATTATCAGTTACTAGCATAAATATTATCCACCTTCAACAATTAATATTTATAAATTAAGGAAAGCTTAAATTTCATGTGATTTATATGATCTACGGAATTCAACTGATTTATTCTATTACAATAAAAATACGTACATTTGGACGCCATTACTCGAAAAACAAAATGATGTGCAAGCGTGTGAAGTTTATAATAGGCCTTATTATCAATGGGATAGGTGTAGCTATGACATATAAAAAATTTAGCCCGGGTACAAAAGGGTACAAGTATTTCCCAACCTTCCAAAGTTTCAAAACGAAGAAAATTTCCTTCATTCATTATAAAAACTTTTTTTAATAGTGTTTGGTTATCAGATAGTTTTGTTAAATTAATAAAAATTAGCACTTACAATATAAGTATTATCCATATTCAACAATTAATCTTTATAAATTAGGGGAAACGTTAATTTCGTGCGATTCAAATGATGTCCTGAATTCAACTGATTTATTCTGTTACAATCAAAATACTTACTTTTGGACGTTATTACTCACACGGTGGATGTGTTAGACACAAATAAATATTAGAATATGATGTTTTGATGTATTCTTTACAATATTCAAATAATGATTCTTTTAGTTTTGAACATGACTTTTGTCCAGCTAGCTAGGCTCAACGACACACTGTGTGTCGTTCTGACTCACCCTGTATAATCGAAAATAATTTTAAATTATAGACGGCTTCGATATACAATAATTTCGTTAAAAACATTTTTTATATATCCCATAATTTAGCCGTAATCAAAGAAAACCAGAGGTTTCGCGCACCCTGTATATGTAAATGGCTTGGACAAAGTAAAAGGATAGTATATAACGTCACTTGAAAGTCATAACGACGTAACTGCTTTTTTGCTATTTTACAGGAGAGCAGTTTAAAGTTTTCTATAGTTACGTTTATGTTCAGATATCAAAAAGTATGAGTGATAAGTAAATGAAAATATGAATATAGATAGCTAAAGAGTTACTTTAATAGCTTTTATTGTTTTTAGGCTTTACCTGCTTCCGGCTCCGCCCCACAGCCCCCCAAACAGATACGTCGTTATGTGTTTTGTCTTTGAACTTTTCTCAAACACGCCAAAATATTACTTTGTTTTTTTTATTTGGTTTGAATCTTTTGAAGAAGGCTGTTTTTATTATATATTTGCTTAAATACTTCATTGGGGGTCATAAAGTAAACACCTCAAATGGTGAAAGTTTTTTTAATGAAGTTCTAAACTTAGGAATGAAATAGTTCCTCAACAAGGATCATTGTACTTTAAATGATAAAATAACCTTAAAAGTAATATTAATATTGTTAGAATAGTACACAATTTTTTTAAACCTAAAAAGAATATGATAAAGCCTAAAAATTATAGTGTGAAGTTCCAAGAAGAGTTTAATTTTAAATTCATTGTAATGTTTAGTTACAAATATTTAAAAACAAGTACCTCATTTCTCAAATTAAATAGTATAACATTACTCCACAAAAATTGCCTCAAAACTACAACTAATTACAAAACTTGACCTAAATAAAAGTTGGAATTTTGTTATGTAATAGTAACATGGATATAGAAGTTGCCATGATAGTTCAAAACACTGCAAAACTAGTGAACCACTAATGAATTTAAATGTATAAAACTTATAAAGAGGTAACAATAAAACTACTGAGATTCTAAAAAAGTATTTCATCACTTAAAAGTCAATGTAAAAATTAAAGATATAAAAACAATTATCATCTCATGTCTAAATAACAAAAAAGTAAAACTTTTGTTACACTTTAAAATGTCAACAAGTGGTCACAAAATAACTACATTATCCTAATATACATTTTGAGGTCAAATTGATCACAGTTATTTTCTTAAATACTACATTTTGAGATCAATTCGATCACAGACACTCTCGTATTTATTTAGTCTAAGCAACATTTTGAGCTAATGCTCTGTGCAGTCTCTTTAAATGGGTTTCCTTAAGCATGGGGTAAATTTTTATAAAACAAAACATGTTCCTCATTTCGTAGGATTGGAGTTTGTCTGAACAGAGCGATACCAGGTCCTCAAATTTTTCTTTTGGCAACACAACTTTTTTATTCTTCAGACTATTCAGAAGTTTGGGTTTTGTCTTTGGTTCATCGCTTTTTCTTGGAAGGGTGATGTTTCTGTATACTTGAGAGCAATGGCTTGTTTTGAAAAATATTTTTTCTGGCTCTTTCTTTAGCACCAAATACTCAGCCATTCGTGGCCAGTTGACGCTGCTTCCTTCATCGTCTTGCCTCACACTTAGCACTCTTAGTTGTTTCGCTTTACCCATAAAATCTAGGAAGTCCTTAGATTCAATACAAAAAAGGTTATAAGGTTTTTTCATACAGGCAAGTCTGATGGTAGTTGCGATCTGTGATGGAACGTACATGTTACCAGAAGCTGTCAGAGCAGTGTTGATTGCACTATGCACAGAATCCCCTTCGTTCTGTCCATGGTATGGTTCAAAGAATTTTAAGGATAACTTCAAAATGTTTTTGGAGGCAGAGACGAAGTGTAAAAGCATTGTAGCCATACCTGAATTTTTGTTCTGGCCACTGCAGCCATCTGAAAACAAAAACAAATCTTCAACACCCCTTTCATCTAATTCTTTTAAAAAGAGGTAAACACAAGTCGAGATCTCTGAAGCTCTCTGCTTAGGCCTTCGTGCCAAAGATAGGAGTTACAGTCACTTGAAGACAAGTTATAGATGGTTAAGTTGAAATTTGCAAGTCGTCTATGATAAATTAACTGACTTTCATTTGACACTGGTAGGAGAATTACTTGCTGCAGGTCGAAAGTAGCACTTACAGTCTTACTATCAGAAAACATTTTAGCTTCAGTTTTAAAACTTCTTACGGCTTTTTTTTCTTCGATATATTTTTGATATTTTTCTTTCAGTTCCGCCTTTTTTTATCGTCTCCAGTTCTGTAAACGATACACAAACAGCACTGGTCTTTTTTAAATGATAAAATCCCAGGTTGAGTTTGTTGAAAACCTCTCTGTAAGTCGTAATACTGCAACGGATTTCTTGAGGCTCGTATTCTTCCAGGAACATAAAAAACCTTTTTTTATACTCAACTCAGGGTGAAAGTACTCTTTAGTGGAAGTAGTTCTGCAGTAGTGAGACTCCATCCTTGGAAATCTCTGTATGTTAGCTGTTATAGCTTCACGAATTTTCAAAACACTTTCTTTTAGTTTCTCAGATCGACCACCTCTTTTTTCATCTTCTAAAACACCTGTTTCCTTCTTTTTCTCAGTTGCAGTGCGTACATTTCTCTCTGTAATTGATAAGGTGTTTAAGAACATTTTTCTACAAACAGAAATTTCGTGGTTTCCTTTCAGTAAATAATACTTAACTGTGTACTTCCTTCTTGACGATTCATTTGAAGTAGTTTTTCTTTTCGTTTCTGTTTGTTTTACGTATCTTGCAATATATTCTCTTTTGATTTGTACGTAGATACGTCAGATTTGTAGATACGTCACAGTAGAAAATCGTGTAAAATTGCTTTCTTTGAAAATACATAATGGCGTATCTTAACTTACGCCACTATGTCTTTTTAAAAAAAGGTCTATCACAAAATTCGTTTCGAGATATAATGGCGTAAGTCAAGATACGCCACTATGACTTTTCAAAAACCTAAAAATTCACAGTTACGTCACAGCATGAAATTGTAATATCACTGTAAGAGGTAGAAATACAGATACGCCGATTAGACTTTTGGATATAGCTCGCTGAGAACATTATGGATGCACTAAAAACTCAAAAAGCCAATGTTGGCAGTTACGCCGTTATGTCTTTCAAGCGACGAAAGTACAACATCACAACAATAAACATTAAAAAAAATAAACAACCAATACACTGAGAGTCCACATTAAGGGGAACGGAGCAAAATGCAAAATTTTGACGCATGTCGAAATTTTCAATGTGTTTTAAATGTATAATTTTTTTTCGAATCCTGAGAAAACTAATAAGTATTTTTGAAAAATTTAAAAGCAGAATGAAATACATACTACTTAATACATACTACTTATATACAGAATAAATAAAAAGTTTCTTTTGAATGAAATATTTGCAATTAAAAATCACACTAAATTTTCTCTTTTATTTTCGCCCCCGTAACTTATTAAAATAAACATTATAGAAGTTTTCAAGGACTTTCGGCCCTCGGTAATAATATAATCTTTCATTCTCCGTTTAAATTTTTCAAAAATATTTTTCAGTTTTCTCAGAATTCGAAAAAATGAATACATTTAAAACACATAGAAAATTTTGACATGCGTCAAAATTTTGCATTTTGTTCCGTTCCCCTTAACCACATTTTGATTAACGTGGGTTAGTTTCAACTATTAATAAAATGTTTCACTGGTGATGATTTGACTGGAACGAAAACATTCCGAAGAATTGTAATCCATTTGAATGAATTTTAAATCTTTTAAAATAAACTATACCATCATACATTCGAAGTTTTTACTTCGTTGTAAATTTAATTTATTCTTCTTCTTTAATTCACACATCTACACTGCAATAAGGCATCGTACCAAACTAAACGTTTTGCAAAACTTATAAATGTCTGAGCGAACCTGTTGCGTGGGTGTGGAAAACAGATGTGTTTTTCGCCGATATTAAAGCTGTTCCACAATAAAAATTACTCTAACTATAATTCGTCAAATATGTACCTGGCTATTGCGAAGTCCCGAAAATGCTTATATACCTGGACTATTATTATTTCATATATGGGAAATTGTAGTATAAAGTATAAGCGTTGATTGATAAATATATCCGTATTTATCAATCAACGGTATAAGTATAGTCCATGTAGAGGAAAATTCGACAATACCTACTAGCATTGATTATAAATATTGTAGTTATTAATCAATGCTACTAGACAAGGCGAAAACGGCGGGTTCGTTAGAAAAAATATTCCCATGAGATTTTTGCATAATCACATTCGTGAGACATCCCAGAATAAGGTCCAAGAAGTCGCCCACGTGAAAAGTGGTCCAATTCTTTTTAACAATTTTTTTTTAATCAAATTGCAAAAATCAACATTTTTGGTCCATACAAATTTGGTCCGTTTTGTTAGGTTTTTTGGACCATTCTGGACAAAAAAGGTCTCTTGTAATTTTTCTCTAAAGTTGATCGTTTTCGAGTTATAAACAATTTAAAATTGAAAAAAAAAAAGAAAAATGGCGATTTCCAAGGCTTAATAAATTGGTTAAAAGTTATTATTATGAAAGTCAGAAAGTGACTAAATCAAAGTTTAAAGCCCCCCTACAAGATCCTGAAGAAATTTTTGTCATAATTTTATTACTAAGCTGTTATTTTTAAGTAATAATGAGCGCCAGCACATATTAGGCGGCCGTCTATGGTGAGTGCGAGAGAGATGCCATTCCGGCAGTCCAATGAGGCATCTTACTCGCACTCCCATTCACAGCCGCGTCAATACGCTCTTACGGCTTATTGTTAATAATTAAAAATAACAGCTTAGTAATAAATTAATTACACAAATTTCTTCAGGATCATGTAGGGGGGGCTTTAAACTTTGATTTAGTGACTTTCTGACTTTCATAATAATAATTTTTAACCGAGTTATTAAGTCTTAAAAATGGCCATCTTTGCGTTTTTCAAATTTTAAATTGCTTATAACTCGAAAACCATCAACTTTATAGAAAAATTAGATGAGACCTTTTTTTCCAGGATGGTCTAAAAAACCTAAAAAAAATTGTCCAAAGAGACCAAAAATAATAATTTTTGAAATTTGATTAAATTTTTTTTTAATTTGGACCACTTTTCTCGTGGGCGACTTCGTGAACCTTATTCTGGGGTGTATTACAAATGTGATTATGCAAAAAAATCTTAAGGGAATATTTTTTCCAACGAACCCGCCGTTTTCGCCTTGTCTATACAATGCTTTTATAATGCAAGATTTTTACCAAAAGTGCCAAGGAATGCAATTTTTTATCAAATGTAGAATGAAAACTATTTGAGTTGTGCTGGTAGTTTGGGTTTTTGGATCCTTTGCTATTTTTGCCACGTATTTAAGTTCAAAAAGTGTCTTCTAATGTACAACGGAGGTTCATAAAACTCAGCGTACAATTCCACCAAGAAAGCATATAAGTTGAATCTAAAGCAAGTTACTTAACTAGTGCTAGGCCAATCATAATTTGTAAAATAAAATAGAATTTGTAGAGTAAG
This sequence comes from Diabrotica virgifera virgifera, assembly GCF_917563875.1. NCBI lineage: Eukaryota > Metazoa > Arthropoda > Insecta > Coleoptera > Chrysomelidae > Diabrotica > Diabrotica virgifera. The sequence continues at coordinate 162,793,407 of NC_065448.1, forward strand.
TAGACTCTGGTGTTTCACTGAAGAGTGTTAACTACTACTTCTTGTATTTAAATTTTTTCTTGTAGATGTAAAAATCACTACTAAATTTAAGGTAAAATGTACTCACCACTGTATTGAAGAATTGAGGTGCTTCTGCTTTGCCCAATGATTTATGAACTGGAAGAGCCTTTTCTCTGAGTTCCCAAACCTGCAGACAACTCATTTTTGGACTGCTGGCAGCCACCACTAAAGAATCTGCATCTTCTCTCATGATCCACTTTATGTGACTGACAGTACAATTCTTTTCTTTCGATATTTGATCCACTAAAACATTCATTCATATAGGGTACCAAAATGATCTAAAACAGCGGTTTTCAATCTTTTTGAGTCAGGTACCCCAAATATTTTTTTTATTATTTTTGGTACCACCTAACTGAAATACCTATCTAGCTAGGTGATCTAATTAACTATAATAGTGGTGCTGATTTTGGTTGTTTTTGCGTTGTGTGTACCACCTCAAACAATGATATGTACCACCAGTGGTACATGTACCACAGATTGAGAACCGTTGATCTAAAATATTTTTGTGTGCGATTCGTCATTCAATTTTAAGGCTAAAAAGTCAAGAAACATGTGTGATAAGTTTTGTCGTCACATATTTTGTTAAATTAGAAAATATACGGTTTCGTTTTTGATTTGTTGTCAAAACTCATCATATAAGTTGCGTTCGCGGGTACCTGAAATTGTCAGAAAATTGGATAAATTGTCAGAACACGCATGCGCACTTTAAAATAATATAAATAATATCGTTAATAGATAAACATAAAAGGTATTATTTACCTAGTATAATTTAATAATTAGTTATTAATATTAATTAAAAGTAAATATACCTTGTATATTTATGTATTAACGGTATTATTTATATTAAGTGAGGTTAGAAATTGTCGGCGACAATTTGTTAACTGTACCCGCGAACGCACCTATAGATATTCGCTCCGTGCGTGACCATGGTGGGGATACATGAAACGATGCCAGCGTGAGTAGCGGCGAAATATGAGAATTTTGGCGATACTTTGTAATATCAATGTCGTTGTTTGTATAACAAATTTGATCAAAAATGGTGAATAAATGTTGGATATTTACCTAATTGTGCTACTAATAGCCAAAATAGTAAGTGTAATTTTTATAGATTCCAATAACTACATATAAATTAGAGAAAATATTTAAACTAGGAGTAGTAAACTCAAAAGACAGATGCACACCCAATAATATCATAAAAATCACCAGATTCATCTTCGCTTTTGGTTGACCGTGTCGGCCATCGAGGGTAATCCACCAATCAGTATCGGACAACTTATAAGACTAATAACAATAATACGTTGCGACTAATAACGTAATACGAGTTCTAAAAACAACAGTTTTCTTATACTGACTATGGGCAAATTTTCATGGTTGGTATTGACCTTACGTGAGAGGGAGTCAAAAACAGCTATTTTAAAAAGAGGTAGGTATATTAGGTCCGCCTAATATTGTCTAACAATTCATTAGTGGAAGTACCTAGAGAGGAGAGGATTGTTGCCAAACTTAATGGGTCTATTGAATAAAAATAAGTATTTGCTTTTACTTACACGTATTTAAATATTTACTGTAAATGTATTTACTGTATTTAATTAAAAATTTACTTAATAGTAATTGAATAGTCATTTCTTTAGTCCTTTATTTAATTACTATTAAGTAAATACTTAAATACGATGAAGTAAAAGCAAATACTTCTTTTTATTCAATAGACCCATTGCTTTTACTTGACCTTTTGCATGTCGTCTTTTCAGCATTTGAACAATGTTTTATGACAATAAAATTTGGGCGGCTTGATTTAAATGACAGCTCACTATTTTTATTGGGAATATGCCACAATTGTAGTTTAAAATAAGCTTACTTTAATATTGTTTTCACCCAATTTGAAAAAATGTGAAAACTTTGAATTATCCATGTCCGTATGTCCGTCCCTCCATCCGCAAACACAACTCCTCCGTCATTATACCAGGTAGAATGACAAATGAGGTGTTGAATGAAAGGCTTGTAATCCAAGGATTATAATAAATTTAGAAATTTTACCTAGTACGTCCGGTTTTAAAAATGCAACCGGAATTACTGTCTTGAACTCACCGGAATAGTACAAGCAATATATTATTCGACGCGCCAAGCAAGACGAGAACAAATATACAGATAGATTAAGATTTAAATGGAACATAGCAAGCTCATACACAGGGCCGCGAACCTACATTTAAAACAGCGGACCAGTTAAAAGTTCGACACGACACCATAAATACAACAACGATAAATTATTTGACACGCAGCAAACAACATGCTTCTTTTGCGAAGCCCTCTCCTTTTCGCCCGAGTCGGGCCGAAAGGCCCGAAAGTAGCCGAAGAGCGTACACTGATCGCTTAACAGGGTTGTCACGTCTCTCTAAAGTCTCTGCATTTTCAAAATAAAGAGCGTGTGCATAAAATTTCGGGTTAATGTTTAAATGCATATTTTTTTTCGAATCCTAAAAAAACTAATAAATATTTTTGAAAAATTTTAACGCAGAATAAAAGATTACATTGTTACCGAGGGCAAAAAGTCCCTGAAAACTTCTATAATGTTTATTTTAATAATTTACGGGAATGAAGAAAAAAAGAGAAAAGAGACATTTTGTTTATTCTAAGGAACTTTGGGCCGTCGGTAATAATGTACCTAATCTTTCATTCTGCGTTTAAATTTTTCAAGTTTTTTCAGGATTTGAAAAGGACTATTGTAAACCAAAACCATTCATTTTGAAAATAAATAAAAGTATGCCCTGTTCCATATTTGTCTTTTATCATTATTCATTTGTTGGTGCCGCTATACTATGCGGTCTACCGTCGCCATTATGTTATAGCTTGCGATCTACCTGGGCGGTTAAAAAACCCCTTAATATTTTCTCAGAAATAGAAAGGCAAAATGTTTATTGCTACGTAGTACCTAATAAATCTTTTCAGTAGTAATTGCACAAGAGCTCTAAAATTATCGAATTTTTCCCGAGTGGCACTTTGATAGTTTTAATTTCACGATCCGAAGGGGAGTGAAATTATGTCAAAGTGTCACGAGGGCAAAAATTCAATAATAATTTTAGAGATCGAGTGCAATTTGCTGCGATTATTTCGTGAATAAAATTGTTCAAACCAAAATTTTATTGTAATTTATTTATGCAAGTACAAATTAATACAATTAACCAAACACTTGTTATAAATATTTGACGGTTGAAAGTCATCATTTTTATAATTTTTAAAACATTAATTGTCAATAATGTCACTGAATGTATTTTTTCTTTGCAACGAAGGGCATCTGACGTAATATACTTGACGACGGGATATTATCAAAAATTATCACTTTAATTTTTATTTCTGTAGCTTTCTATTGGTCAGAATCTCCTATGAATGAAATAATCAGGAATATACAATAAACTTATTTCTTTACTTATATGCAAGGATCACTGACTGTTTTTCTCTCTGAAATAAAAACCATTAATTTTTACTTCATAATAATTAGGCTTTATCTTTTAGAACTAATCAGGCTACATAAATATATTTTTTTTGTATGTGATGTTGATAGTCAAGACTTAACTAATTTTTTTAAATCTACCAAGCCATTTTATTTGAAAAGAGGGGTTGATATTTACGCATACCCTGGGAAAATATTACGGTGTTATTTGCATAATAGTAAAGAACCTAAATTCGCATAAAGTAGGTACGGTGTTATTTGCATAATGGTAAAGAAACTAAATTCGCATAAAGTTTATTGTATATTCCTAAATAGTAGTAGGTAGTATAATGTTTATTAGCATGCCTTATCAATAAACATTTTACCTACAAAGGTGTAAAACTTTTGAGAAAATATTATGGTGAATAGCCACACACAAGTATCTGGCAACCTCAAAAATACTAATTTAAATATGAGTTTTTAAGCCTCGAAAATGCGTATTTTCGTATTTTTCAGATTTTAAATCACTTATAACTCGAAAACTATCAATTTTTAAGAAAAATTGCAAGATACTTTTCCTGTTTAGAATGACCCAGAAAACCTAAAAATATATGTTCCAGAGCAAAAAAACGTGATCTTTTGTATTTGTTTAAAAAAATTGTTTAAACAATTTTTGCCCAAAAATTCCGCCCGGTACCCTTCAGATTTGTTTAAAGGGGACATTTTTGAATAAGAATCCACAAAGAAACCGAATCAGAAATTTATTCGGACGGGAGCGGTCTCACCACATGGACTAATAATTATTACGATAATATTACTATTTATAATAGATCACTATTATCTCTGTTACTATAATACAAAATAGATTAGCATTTTTAGTTGAAGAAATCATTTCCAACAAAAAACGATAATTTTGGCAACATTGTACCATTCGACATTATTCGACTTTCAGTGACGATTCTGCTGAAATAGTTCAGAATCCAGTAGCCCGCTTGAGTATTTGATTTTTATGATATAATTCTTTGACAACTTTATGTTGTCCAACTGCGTGGAGCGGAATTACATGTAAATTGTATGTTCCCTTTAAATATGAATTTATCTGTATACTCCGGTTTCATGACTGTCTGTCTGTCCGTCCGTCCGCGAATATCCTTCGTTTAGAATGACAAGTAAGGTATCGAATGAAAGCTTAAGTATAACACGAAGATGGTATTAAAGATGACAAATTTGACCTCGGACTTCCGGTTTTAGAGTTGCAACCGGAAGTACCGTTTTAAAGTCACCGAAACACTATAAGCGATAAAATATTTGACGTACCTGAGCAAGATGAGAACAAACCTATACTTTTAGTGTTTAAATCATTTCCGGGTAAAAAAGTTCTAACCGGAAGTGCCATATTATAGTCGCAGAAATTATACAAGTAACATATCAATCGAAGCGTATTGAAAAGTCAAGCTTGAATCTTTAGTTCCGGTTTTATCTTTCTATTTAATCTTATATCAATCGACGCAAAGTTATAACTTTGCGTCGATTTCAAATATCGACTTTAGGTTCTACTTTCGATCACTTTGGGTGAAAACCTAGGACTTACGAAGTACAATTACTTACTTGTTTTGATTTTCACTTCGGAAATCGTTTTATATGAATAAAATTTATTAATATTTTGTATTTTCGGAACGGTTTCCGAAGTGGAAATCTAAACATCAAAATAAACTTATTTTAAATTCAAATTGTGCCTTAGTCCCAATAGTAAATTGCATTAAGATGCCACAAGAAAAAAGTTTCAGAAAAATATTAATTGGCAACGTTGTGTAGATCATTCACAGGTGTCAGGTGGGTGTGGTCACAGCCGAACTTTGAGCCCTTTGTGGATTCCTATTCAAAAATGTCTCCTTTAAACAAATCTGAAGGGTGCCGAGCGGAATTTTCGGGCCGCAATTATTGTTTAAACAATTTTTTTAACAAATACAAAACATCACCTTTTTTGACCCGAGGCATATTTTTTAGGTGTTTTGGGTCATTATAAACAAGAAATGTATCTTGTGATTTTTCTGAAAAATTAATAGTTTTCGAGTTATAGGTGATTTAAAATCTGAAAAATGAGAAAATGCGCATTTTCAAGGCTTAAAAACTCAATCAACTTAGTATTATTGAGGTTGCCAAGTACTTAAATTATTGTAGTTTAAACATTCATTTTCAAGATTCTGCAGACTGATAGGATCTAACTTCAGTTTACAGCCTTGTTATTTAATTGTTAATTATGCGTGTTCATCCGATTTTTTCGCCAGTGCGGCGTGCACTATTTCCAAAAATATTTTATTTTCCTCCAAAATATAGGTATATTTTTTAGATTCTTTGGGACATTCTAAATAAAATAGGTTTTTTGTCATTTTTCTCAAAAGTTAATAGTTTTAAAATTTTTCGAATTTTAAATCGCTTATAACTTTAAAACTTTTAACTTTCTTGAAAAATATCAAAATACATATTTTATTTAGAATGTCCCAAAGAATCTAAAAAGTATATTTTTAGGAGGAAAATAGAAGATTTTTGAAATAGCCTACGAATATTAAATGTTAATAGTGTCAAAAATTCATAATTCCATGGAGTAAACTTTCCTGCGGGTGGACCAATTACAGTTTATCCCAAACCCTTTTTTCAGTGCGTCATTAGCTTTGACGTCATATGAGATTTTAAGAATGTCGCGAATCGAGACATGACATTTTAGTTAAATCTGATAGTTGTCAGAATATTTATATTTATGTTTATATAAATATCAATATTGATATAAATATGTGCCAGAATATTAATATTATTTAAAATATATTTTCAGGAAAAAAATAAATAAGTATAGAATACAATTTCACTAGACAATGTTCGAATATACCAATGACATAAAATATTTATATTTACGTCGTTGACAAATTTCTAACCTAGAATTACAATTATCATTTTCTCCGTTAAAATTGTGAAAGTACTGTCACGATAGATTACTTTTGTTTCAATTTATCTTTATTTGCATCATGGATTGGTTATCTATTTCTAGTATAAATTACAATAATTGTAATTGTCAACCAATTATAGGTACATCTATAAAAGTATAAGTCGCTTTAATATGGAAATACCCTTAGGTAAACTAATACATAATTCTCGCATTTCTATGTGTAATAATCACGGATGTACGTATTTTTCTGTCACTTCGAATTTAATGTGTTAGAGCGAATTCGACAAACTATGACGCACTGAAAAAAGGGTTTGGGATCAACTGTACAGACAAACATTACAGCGGGGTAAATTTGAATTACTTCTCCTAGTTTAAAAACGAGAATAGATTTATCCCTTTCTGATCCGTTTGGGGTTGAAAAGATAAATTGCGATGAATTTTTAGAAACCCAGTTCTTAATACTACATCTATTTTATATATAAATTGGAAACACATCGTTAAAAAACTAATTATTAATAATTTGCAACTTCACAATATGTATTTATCATAAGCCTAACTTCAAATTGTGGTCGCCAAAAATGTCAAGTGACGACGCTAGGTGTCGTCTCAGTCATACACGGAGCGATTATGATCTTTTGCTCTTAAAACTGAGTGCTACTCGACAACAAAAATTGAAAACACTTTATGAGATAATTTTCAATATAATCCAACACACCTTAGAAAAAAACTATTTCCTCCTAGGGAGGAAAAATATTTTCCTCCCTAGGGAGGAAAAGTATTTTTCCACCTACCTCTACCGAAAGTATACTTTTCCAGACCTGATTGTAGGGAGCAAAGTTGTATTTTTCCTCCCTAGGGAGGAAAAGTAAAAGTGACGTCATGGTATTTCATTCATGAAATATAACTTATTGACGCCCTGTATAATATCTATTTTCTATTACGTAAGTATCTATAAGTTTTAACGTTAGTATTTTGTATTTTGACAACGAAATCCGATTTGAGCTTTGAAACGTTAATAAAATCTTTTTTCGTAAAATTGTGGCTTATTTCCCATTATAAATATAGTTGATCATAAAAATGCCACAAGGAAATAGCTTCAGAACAACAGGTTTAACATTTATTTATAAAACACCCTGTATTTTGCAGAATGGTAAAAAACAGTAAATTGTTATTTTGATTTAACAATGTTTACATTAATAATTTGACTTATATTTCACAGTTGACAGTTATATTGTACCTACTTGTTAGTTTTAGTTTTAATAAATTTTGTTGGTTAGTACATAAATAAATTAAGTAAAAATGAAAAATGACTTGTTATTAATTTGAGGAAGGTGGAAAAACCATATGTATAACATGGGAGTAAAGTGCCTTTTCCTCCCTTGAATAATTACTGCCCTCCGCTACGCGTTGGGTAGTAAACTTCATTCTCGGGAGGAAAAGTAGCACTTTCCTCCCTTGTTATACAAATAGCTATTTCCTCCCTAGGGAGGAAAAGTAAAAGTGACGTCATGGTATTTAATTCATGAAATATAACTTATTGACGCCCTGTACAATATCTATTTTCTATTACGTAAGTATCTATACATTTTAACGTGTATTTATAAAACACCATGTATTTTGCAGAATGGTAAAAAACAGTAAATTGCTATTTTGGTTTAACATGTTTACTACATTAATAATTTGACTTATATTTGACAGGTGACAGTTATATTGTACCTAATTGTTAGTTTTAGTTCTAATAAAGTTTGTTGTTTTTAGTTACATAAATAAATTATGTAAAAATGAAAATATGACTTGTTATTTGAGGAAGGTGGAAAATCCATAGGTATAACAGGGGAGTAAAGTGCCATTTCCTCCCTTGAATGATTACTGCCCTCCGCTACGCGTCGGGCAGTAAACTTCATTCTCGGGAGGAAAAGTAGCACTTTCCTCCCTTGTTATACAAATAGCTGTTTTCTTAAAAATTATATTACCGTTGTTTATTAACATTAGAACTAAAAATTGAACAGATTGTAAGTGAAGATCTAAATTTTATGATCCAATTTATAGATGCCATACTCAGATAAGGCGTAAAAAGTTATAACCAGTTAAAGTGATCGTACTTGCAAAATAGCTCCACGTTAAAGTAGAAGGGAGAACTTTCCAAGCTCCGTTTTTTATTGAGGAACTTCAAATTGAAGCGCGTTGGAAAAATTTGCAATATCTTGTCTACTATGGCACGCAGAACATTCATGTCAATTCTCCAAATGTGTTTGTTTAAATTAAAATATGAAACAGCTTATTTTTTAAGAAGTTTTTACATTCGTTGAATATAAATATTGATATAGTATTACAATTATTCTACTTTTACTTACTTAGAGCTTCTTTTGGTGCTTCGTTTAAGAAGAAACTAAGCAAAGATTGGCTTACAATAGTACACTTTTCCTCTTCTTTCTTTACCGAAACTTTGTAACATTGAATGGGCATTGAAGGATCTCCACTGCTAACAGCTAGTAGGAAATGACCATCTGAAAGGTTAACACTTTTTGAAAATTAATCTACAAGAACGAAAGTTTTACTTTCAATACATATTAACAATGTTGAAAATAAAACTTTATGAACTAATCTTCTGGTTACACCATTCGCGGCTTCTAAAATTTACAAGCCAACGAATTGCCGGGGCTAAGAAGACCGAGGGAGATCTATCACATTGCATCTCACTACCCGGCTGTCCAGCACTGTAAAATTCCAACAAAGATTAGTTCCCAATACTCAGAATAGGAGTAGAGCTAATAACAATAATAAACAATCATTTCGTTGTGAACCGAAACAACAGCCGTCTTACTTTAGTTAATTCAGGGAGCGCCAAAAGCACTCTTAACTAGTTTCTACCCTTATTGGGGTTTCCTCAGAGAGCGCAGAGAGAATCATATATGCGCTCTCTGAGGAAACCCTAATAAGGTTAGAAACTGGTTAGAGTCCTTTTGGCGCTCTCTGAACTAACTAAAGTAAAACGGCTCTTGTTTCGGTTCACAACAAAATGATTATTTATTACGAATCTAAACATTTACTTTTCATTTAAAACACAAGTAAATTCTTGATCCTGATCTGATATATTTTACGATTTGTTAAATTAAATTGCTGAACTATACGAAATTTATATAGAGGGATATTGTCTGAGTAGTATCAACCATCAGCCACTTCACAGAATAAACGACAAGAATAAAAAACCGCTCAACGCCGTAAAAATGAGTGGCGCATACAATATTCCAGCTACAAAAGTTCTGATATGAATATTACGTGGCGCGAAAATGTATTTTTATTTTGATGGAAAATAAAATTGTAGTTTTATTTTAAAAGATTTTTCCATAATATTTGCTAAATTTGAAATAAAACGCGCCACAAAAAAATAACTTTGATACAGTTTGCATTTTGAGGCTCTTTTGTGGCGCGTTTTACTTAAAATTTAGCAAATATGGAAAAAATCTTTCAAAATAAATCTAGAATTTTATTTTTCATCAAAATGAAAATAAATTTTCGCGCCACGTAATATTCATATCAGCTCTTTTGTAACTGAAATATTGTATGTGCCACTCATTTTTACGGCGTTTAGCGGTTTTTTATTCTTTTATCAGGAGTTTTTCAAAGTTTTTTTATAAATTAAATGTATGAAGTTGAATGTAGTGTTTCTTGATTACACGTTAAGCGTTATAGAATAGAATAAAATAGAAATATGCTTTATTGTCACTGAAAATTTTTACAATTTTATGGACAAAGCTTACATACAGTCAAAAGAAAAATAATATCAACAAGAAATAACAAATAACAACTACAATTCAATAAAATTAGATAAATCGTCAATATACAGTAAATAAGATATAAAACCAAAGACAAAAACAATTAATTGCAAAATTTATATACATTGCAAATTGAAAGTTAACATACTTACAACAACTAAAATACAACATTAGGAATTGACAGTTTAAGCTACTGCGTATGAAACCCAATTTTCTTAGTTATTCATTAAGAAATTCTTCTATTGAATAATATGGTCTTTCAGATAGATAGGCTTTTGTCAGTTTACAGAATTTTGGGAAAGATGTTGCAGATTTAAGTTGTAAAGGCAGATGGTTGTAAAGTTTTTTTGCGAAATATAATATAGATTTCTTTACTAACTCAGTGCATGGGATCGGTAAATAAATATCAAAGATTGAATTTCTGGTGGAGTAAAGATGATTGGGCCTTGCTGGAAAGGCATGAAGGTGTTTACGAATTAAACAAACCGTTTCTAGAATATATAAAGATGGAAGTGTTAAAATTCCGTGATTCCTGAAGTAACTTCTGCAATGCGTAGATCTTCTGAGGCCAAACAAATACCTTATTGCTCTTTTTTGCAATTTAAAAATAACATCAAATTGAGCAGCTGTACTAGAACCCCAAAAAGGAAGACCATACCGAAGATGAGACTCGAATAATGAAAAATATGTTATTTTAGAAGATGCTAAATTGAGTTCCCTTGAGACAGATCTTATTGCAAAGCAAGCTGAGGCGAGTTTCTTACTTAACGAATCGATATGAAGGGACCATTTGAGGTTGCTGTCTAAAAAAATACCAAGAAATTTTACAGAATCAACGTTACTGATCTGACTGTTATTAAGAGGCAAAGGTTGAAGAGCTCCTTTATAGGATAATGCTACTGTTTTATCTACATTAAAAGAGAGTAAATTAGAGTCAGACCAGGTCTTTATCGTCAGTAGATCCGAAGTTATAGTTTCATGAAGAGATGCTATAGTTGAGTTGCTCCAAGTGATACTGGTATCATGAGTAAAAAGAAAAATTTTCCCATCGATTTTTAAATTAGTGATGTCATTTATAAAGATAAGGAACAGAAGAGGACCCAATACTGAACCTTGCGGTACTCCACATACAATGTTTTTGAGACTAGAGTCAGTATCATTTGCTCTAACTAGTTGTTTCCTATTATTCAAGTAGGATTGGAACCAATTCAAAGAAATACCTTTAATTCCATAGAAATTTAGTTTTTTAATCAAGATGTCGTGATTTACACAATCAAAAGCTTTGGCATAGTCACAGAAAACAGTGGCAGTATAAAAATTATTGTTTAGTGCTTGATAAACCTCATGTAGTACAGAAAACATGGCATCAGTGGTACATTTATTAGTTAAAAAGCCGAATTGATTTTGAGATAAAATGTTGCTATCAACGATAAAAGACATAAGTCGAGTTTTAATGAGTCTCTCAATAATTTTGGAGAGTACCGGTAGTAAGGCAATAGGTCTATAGTTGCAGGCATTAGATTTTTCGCCACCCTTATGAAGAGGAATAATAATGGCTGTCTTTAGGCACTCTGGAAATTGACCTTTTTCGAAGGAATTATTAATTAGTGAGACGAGGATTTCCAACACATTTTCTGTGAGATTAGAGAAAATTTTTATAGATAGTCCATCAGTACTACAGGATGATTTGCTTTTGATACTATTGATTGTTTGGGTCAGTTCAGAGTTATCGACTGGTTTTAAAAATAATGAATTCGAGACCTTTCTTGAATTAGGGAGATAGGAAATGGGATCTTTTTGCGGCAAAATAGTTGATGTTATATTTTTACTGACATTAACGAAGTAATCGTTTAGACTCTCAGGATTTGGAAGGGAAAATGATTGAGCTGTGTGAGTTTTATTTCGAAGATCGTTTATTATAGACCAGGTTTCTTTTGCAACACTTTTAGAGCTTCCCAGACGATTTTGATAATAGGCTTTTTTAGCTGATTTGACAAGTTTTAGATAAGTTGTCCTGTACTTCGTGATATATTCAGTGACAGAAACATTGGTAGTAAATTTCTTGATGTATAAAAGTGAACGCATATTCTTGGCTGATATGTGGATACCTTTCGTAACACTATCTATGTATGTAATCTATCTATGTATGTATATATCTATCTATCTATCTATATATGTAATATATCTATGTAATCTATAAATGGTCGCCTTTGTGCATTCTCTCCAAAATGATCTAGTAGTTACGACACCAGATTTGTGATAAGTCAATCCGAGTTTATATCCCAGCCATCCTAATAATTATGGCCGGCAAATGAACTCAGACTACACGATCAATCTTAGCGTCGTAACCACTACTCGGGAACTCGATAACTTCTGAACGGCTTAACCGATTTTGATCATTAAACATGAGTTTGAAACGTATTGGCAAGTAGTATCTGATGCATATCCAAGGTCAAGTATGATAACTGAAGGTATTACAGGAATTATTGAACTTGAAAAACCGTTTTCCCCATAAGAAATAGATTTGATCATACTTATGAAGCCTATAATTTAAAAATTCGAATTTTCCCAGATATGAGGTATACTTCGTTAGACGCGTCTAGAGTCCTCCTACAAACGCTCAGTTATTGACGCAATTCGTGGGTTGAAATTTTGAGTAATTGTCAAAAAACCAAAATTTTCAAAGATTAGTTTTTCAGTTTTTCGGCTATACTGAGCCGTGTGTATGTCTGATCCTAACCGCTTAGGCACCATTTGAAAGCTTAACTCTACGCTATTGATTTGGTATATTTGCGGTTTTCCTGTCTCTCCTCGAACCTAAGATATATTATACGCCCAAAAAATATGCTATTTTGTATCTACAAAGCCCTCTTGCTGGCTTATGGGTGGCCAAAAGTCACAAACTACACCGGTTCTGAATCGGCCCAGACCCCCTCTTGAAACACAGAAAAAAAATTCCGATCGGTGTAACTTTTCCACATGCATACATACATACATACATACATACATACATAGCTAAAAAAATTTTCCCCTTTTTAAATAAAAATTGAGTCATACTTCTGAGCTCGGTAACTTTTTAATAGTCTAATAACCGATTTTCAAAATTAGACATGCGTTGGAAAGGTACTGATGAGTACTATTAGAAGCCGCAAAGGCCGGACTTAAATTATTGAAATTTTTGGGATTTTTGGGGACGACAACGAAAAACAGACCCTAAATGGGAAGGGCCGTAAAATCCACACCCTTGGACCAAAATGGAGAGTTGACATATGGATGGACGAGTCTTTTCCTAAACTTTAAGATGGGATTTGGCCCGGTTTTCAATTCAGATTTAGAAAATCGAAAATTCCGTGTATATATAGTGTCGCTTGTAGAGGTATTGTGCGCCACTAACGAGAACTGCAGTTCTCTGGTAATAGGGGAATACTAGGCCGGATTTAGATCAGAACGGTCTACTATTGACACCAGCTGTTCAACGTTAAACAGATATTATCTAAGGCATGGGAGAACGACAAAGGTATCTACCAAATCTTTGTAGATTTTCGACAAGCCTATGATAAATGATAACATACGTAGAGATAAAATATACGTAAGTATGCAAGAATTTGATATACCAAAGAAATTGGTAAAGTTAGTTTAAGCCACCATGACTCACACAGAAACGCAAGTACGAGTTCAAAATCACAGATCTCTTCTAGATACCTAAAGAGCTAAAACAGGGAGATGGGCTGGCACCGACTCTATTTAATATTTATGTATGGAATATGTCATAAGAAAAATGTCCATAAACACAAAAAAATTATTGTTAAAGTTGGATTTATAGTTTGACGTAGCGTAGACGAAGACGTAACGTAGACGCACTGGAAAAGTTCAACACCGAGTTTTGTGTACTCTTGTTTATAAATGAACGTAAGCGGATAACGGAACGTAAGAGAAACGTAACGGAACGAAAGCGTTGGCCAAGTTTCATCTTTTACAGTGCGTTTCTTATGTCTAGCCAATCATAAGGAAGAATTTTGCTCTGTCACTCAAAGTGGACCCGCCCTCTCAACCCTTTTGTAAAAAGTTGTTTGTCAACATATTCTTTGTTACAATAAGTTATTAATTTAATAAAAATATATCATAGTGTAGTTTCAATATTTCAGATAAATAGGAGTTGTTTATTAGTCTAATTCGGGGTTATCCACACATATACGATAGGTAAATCCAATAAACATTAAACATTTTTGTAAAGACTAGGAAATGAAACAAAATAGTTGGAAATCTCACGGCACCAATGAGCATACCTTCGTGTATTTCCTAATTTATGTAACACACAAAACGGATGCGTATATATTATAATAAATAATAGTATAAATAAATAAACACAAAGTTTGTTTACGGTTCGTATAATTTATAGGTTATGTTGTTGAATTAAGTCATTGTTTCTACTCATGCGCAAAAATTCCGCTATGTCGAATTATAAATTGACATATTATTTTCTTACGTCTCCAGTCCGTTTCTTCCGTCTCCGTTACGTCTACGTCTACGCTACGTCAAACTATAAATCCAACTTAAGTCTAAGCAGATTGTAGTGTACGCAGATGATGTAAACTTTATGGGAAGAACCGCAAGGGACATCACACACCTTTATGTGGAGCTTTGAAGAAAATGCGAAAGAAATAGGGCTAGCCGTCAACGTAAATAAAAACAAAGCCCTAATACAAGCAAGGGACCAACGAAATTTGCAGAATTTGACAATAGACGACACTAACATTGAAGTAGTAAAATAGCTCACATACCTGGGTGTACAGATAAATGAGGACGGCAACGAGGAGGATGAAATACCGAAACGAATAATCTTGCTAACAAAGCATACTTCTTTTCGTCGCAGGTGTTTGAATCCAAAGACGTTCATATTGAAGTAAAGTTTAAAATATATAAAACCATCATACGACTAATAGCAACATATACAGGGTGTCCCGAAAAGATTGGTCATAAATTATACCACACATTCTGGGATCAAAAATAGTTCGATTGAACCTAACTTACCTTTGTACAAATGTGCTCATAAAAAAAGTTACAGCCCTTTGAAGTTACAAAATGAAAATCGATTTTTTTCAATATATCGAAAACTATTAGAGATTTTTATTGAAAATGGACATGTATCATTCTTATGGCAGGAACATCTTTAAACAAAATTATAGTGAAATTTGTCCACCCCATAAAAGATTTATGGGGATTTTCTTCACTTAACCCCCCCCCCCCCCCAAACTTTTGTGTACGTTCCAAGTAATTCATTATTGCGGTACAGCTAGTTAAACACAACGTTTTTAAAACTTTTTTTGCCTCTTAGTATTTTTTCGATAAGCCAGTTTTTATTGAGA
Organism: Diabrotica virgifera virgifera; assembly: GCF_917563875.1. NCBI lineage: Eukaryota > Metazoa > Arthropoda > Insecta > Coleoptera > Chrysomelidae > Diabrotica > Diabrotica virgifera. Next base: position 162,808,974 of record NC_065448.1, read on the forward strand.
TGCGGCTTCTTTTTCAATATATTTAAGTAAAAATTTTATGGGGATTTTGTTCCTTTACACCCTCCAAATGTTTGTGTACGTTCCAATTAAACTATTATTGTGGTACCATTAGTTAAACACAGTGTTTTTAAAACTTTTGCCTCTTAGTCTTTTTTTCATAAGTCACCTTTTATCGAGATGTAGGTTCTTTTTCAAAATATACCTAAAAATGTAAATTATAAATAAATTTTCAGATTATTAACAGGTCTCTACAAATCGTACTTAACCATATAGAAATATGTGGTGGATTTGACAAATATTCAAAATATCTCGATAAACCAAAATAACCAAAATAATTATGATACACTGATCAAACTTTGAAATCTTATAAAGATGAGATGCCTATTTAATATTTTCTCGACAAAATATAAATTTTTAATTTTTTTGCATAATCTTTAACTGTTAAAAAAAAATAGTTATAAACAAACATAAGCGTAACCAGGATGATCCTAAGGGGGGGGTTACAACTACTGGAAGGTCTCTGAGGGCTATGGTGTTAAGCGTATAGAGCGCAAAGTACATCCCAATGGGGGGGGGTTACAACCCCCAAAACCCCCCCCTGGTTACGCCTATGTAAACAAATTAACGTTTCTCAGAAAGTTTTTATATTATAATTTTAAAAAATAGCTAAAATGCGCATTTCAAATATCTTGAAAATGAATGCTTTAAAACTTTTTTGCAACCATTTGCAAAAAAGTTATGAAACAGCAAAGTAAACATACGATTACTACGGTGTTTATAATTTTTTTAAATTCTTTCAAAGCGTAGAAGTGAGTTTAAAGTACAAGCTAATTATTTACAAAAAAATATCGATTATAAGTTTAATGGTTATATTTTAATTAAAGATTATACATATATTTTTTTGTAATTTACACGCACGAAAGTAGAATAATACAGTACTGTAGCTAAAATTTTCACTCGGAGCGACGACCGGCGGCCGCGCGACGTACACTTTTAATAAATAATGTATGCTGCGTGTCAGTCGCTTCGAGTGAATATTTTAGCTCCGACTCTGTATCAGGCCTACTTCTGCGCTAAAAATTACAAAAAAAAGTATTTTTAATCTTTGACTAAAATATAACCATTGCACTATTTTTGACATTCTTTGTGAGTAATTAGATTGTACCATAGACTCGCTTTTAAGCTTTGAAACAATTAAACAAATTATAAACAACGGAGATATCGTATATTTACTTTGCTGTTTCATAACTTTTTTGCAAATGGTTGGAAAAATTTTTTAAAGCATTCATTTTCAAGACCTATGAAATACGCATTTTAAGTATTTTTTAAAATTAGAATATAATAAACAATTTCTGAGAAATGTTAATTTGTTTATAAGAATTTTTTTAAACATTAAAAGATTATGCAAAAAAATAAAAAATTTATATTTTGTCGACAAAATATTAAATAGGCATCACACCTTTATAATCTTTCTAAGTTTGATCAATGTCTCATGATTATTTTGGTTGTTATTGCGACTGTAAATTGTTAATTAACAATTGAATTGTTGCTAAAATATTCGTTTCATTTTCACCGGCTTCTGAATTTATAATCTATACCAAGAAATCTTTTATTTCACTAAGCTATATAATTATTAATAAATAATTACTGGCCCAAAAAAATTATTTGAAAATTCGAGATTTTGTTGGGAAAACCCACATTTTTCGAGGAAAATTTTCGTCGGAGCAAATCGGGAAAAACATTCCTCTATGTAGAATTAAATTGGGGTGAATTTTTATTTGAGTGTTTTTGGTTTAAAGTTAAAATCTTCGGAGTTATAGAGCAATAATTGAAAAAAATACGATTTGTCGGCGCCATTTTGTTTATAAAAAAAGTAGCACACTATCTGCGGACTTTGCATACCTATATTAATAATATATAGGATCTTATAATTCGAATCCAGCAATAAAATTGCTGGTAAATAACCTTTCTTTGTACTTTACTAATTAGACCAGCGTATTATAACTATTTTTTTTCAAAATTTAAAGATTATGCAAAAAAAGAAAAATTTATATTTTGTCGATAAAATATTAAATAAGCATCTCATCTTTATAATCTTTATAAGTTTGATTAATGTATCATCATTATTTTGGTTTTTATTGCGATCATAAATTGTTAATTAACAATTGAATTGTTGCTAAAATATTCGTTTAATTTTCACCGGCTTCTGGAATTACAATCTATACCAAGAAAGCTTTTATGTCACTAAGTTATTTAATAATTATTGATTAATAATTACTTACCTAAAACTCTATTTGAAAATTAGAGTTTTTGTTAGGAAAACCCGAATTTTCCGAGGAAAATTTTCGTCGGAGCAAATCGTGAAAAACATCTCTATGCAGAATTTAATTGCGGTGAATTTTTATTTGGGTGTTTTTGTTGTAAAGTTAAAATCTTCGGAGTTATAGAGCAATAATTGGAAAAAATACGATTTGTCGGCGCCATTTTGTTTATAAAAAAAGTAGCACACTATCTGCGGACTTTGCATACCTATATTATTAATATGGAGGATCTTATAATTCGATTCCAGCAATAAAATTGCTGGTAAATAACTTTTCAATGAATTTTGCTAATTAGCCCAGAGTATAGTGGAACTATTGTGGGACGTCGGCCAGTAGGAAGATCAAGGAAGAGGTGGATAGACGAAGTGAGAACCGATACTAAAGAAATATTGAGGGTGGATAACTGGATGAGAGCACCCAAGGACAGAGATTCTTGGAGGCGGATGCTGAGGGAGGCTAGGGGCCGACTTGGGCTGTAGTGCCATAGGAAAGATTATCAAACATCACAACTTACTTTTTCCATAACAGATATCGGCAGTCTTAATGAACATTCTTGTTGGGCCCAAACTTTCAGTTGCCATAGTCATCGGAGTTTGACATGTTGGCTGTGGTAGTAATACAGCAGCTAGCATTCCAGTAGTTGTGAGTAAAAGGGCACCGATGGCTGGTTTACTTCCAAACTGTTTCACAGAACAAGCAAATTTTACATGCTGGAATTTTTCTATGTAAGATGAACTGTCTTTTTTCTCAATATTGAGACATATCTGAAAAAATATAAATTTAAAAATAAATGCAATAATACAGACAAGGCGAATTTTTACTTTCGTCAAACAAATGTTTGGAATGTTTGTCGCTCTTACTTACAGCTCTCTGATTCGTTTATTGCGGTGAATCACTCTTCATTCTTCTTGTGTATTATCAAAGTTTTGGCTTTCATTAGAATTTCTTCCACTAATTTCGATATGTACCTAGTTCCCTCCAGTTTCCCACTTTCAGGATTTTGATGTCCCTCATGATCTGGTCCTCACATCTCCCTCTGGGTCTTCACTTTGGCTTTTTAGTTTCTGGCTTCTATCTGGTGACCTTCTTAACTAGTAGGCCATTTTTCCTTCTCTCTATGTGTCCTAGCCATCTCAGTCTCTGCGCTTTAATAAATCTAACTATATAGTTTTCCATTCATATAGGACCCATAATTTTTTTGATGATTTTACTTTTGAATACAGTGGAACCTCGATAACTCGGATTAATCGGGACCGCGGCCGATCCGGGTTATCGAAAATCCGGGTTAGCCGGAGAATATGGTAAAAATTAATAAAATACGGTTTATTTACAGATAAACTCCGTTAGAATTGAAATAACATGAAATATATATAAATATGCACAGTACCTACACATCTAAATTACTAAAAACACGCAAACACAAACGTAAGCAAAGCAAACGGAAGCGAACAATATACAGACTGTACTAAATACACACAATACAGTCACAATCGATGTTATGCTATTTAAGAACAGTGCAAACTAAAGACCATTGTTTGAAAAAAATTTTTTTAAATAGTCTTTTATTTAGTCTTTTTAAACAATGCTGTTTGAACAGTGGCGTAGCTGAAGATGGAGGGCCCCCCGCGAAAATTTTTGTGGGCCCCCGTATTATAAACATAACGACAACTAATAACAGTATAATACTAAAATGTGTAAATTACAATATTTGGCCTTCAGCAGTTAGTGTTAATACTTAGATTTTTTGGGAATAGACATGAAAACCGATACACGTATCTTAATTCGACAAACACGCTCGGACAGGTCGATTTTTAAAATAATCGTAGTATATTATAGCATCAAAGTTTCGAACTTTACGAGATCCCTCTTCAGGTAACAGTCATAAATTTGATTTTTTTAAATGGGAAAGTACATCATGTGACACCTCATTTAAAAGCTTTTGAAATACTAATTACTAAAATGTATAATACTTGGCCAAAATTTCGGTCAAATGCTTTTTAAATGCATTCATTTTTTTCGAATACTGAGAAAACTAATGAGTATTTTTTTTTAAACTTAAACGCAGAATGAAAGATTACATTATTACCGAGTGTCGTCAGTCCCTTAGAATAAACAAAAAGTTTCTTTTGAGTGATTTGAAATTAAAAATCATACTAAGTTTTCTTTCGTTTTCACCCCTGTAACTTATTAAAATAAACATTATAGAAGTTGCATATTTGCATAGAATGCAATATTTTATTCTGCGTTTAAATTTTTCAAAAAATTAGTTTTCTCATGATTAAAAAAATTAATGCATTTAAAAAGCATTGGACCGAAATTTTGCGCAAGTATTATACATTTTTGTAATCAGTATCTCAAAAGGTTTTAAAAGAGGTGTCACATGCTGTACCTACTTTCCCATTTAAAAAAATCAAAGTTATGACTGTCACCTGCAGAGGGATCGCGTAAAGTTCAAAACATTGATGTTATAATTTGTTTTGTGCTAAAAATAAATAAGTTGGGATGGGGGGGGGGGGGGGCTGGGGGTACATTGAAAACATTAACTTCAAAACTTTTTTTGCTATAAGTTATTTTTTCGTCTCAGCTGAGCTCATCGTAAAATTTTTTATACGTTTTATCCGTTTATTTTTAAATTTTGGTGTAATACCCCACTATTCTGCTATTCCTGGTGCTTTTGCTAAAGTTTCGGAAAACGGATTTCTCATTTCTCGAGGATTATCACGAGGTTTTTGAAAAAGTTGAAGGGAGGCCGTTAACTCTGCCATTTCAGATTGCAAAAGTCTTGATGTTAGAATAATCAAGTTAAGTATTTTAGATTGAATAGTAATATTAACGACAAATTCAAAATTATTCATATGCTCTAATAATGCATTAGCTTCTAATTTTTTATCGTTTTTCAGATAGCAACGAAATTTTCGTTAAAGATTTCATTACTTGTCGGAAAGTTCGACGCAAAGCCCTAACAGCATCATGTTTGGATGTTCACCGAGTTTCACCTTTTAAGTATTGGCAAACGGGATGAATCCAAAGTTATAATAGTACATAGTTCATATCACATTTTAATACTTGCACTAAAAAACATAATCGTTTAATTAGGTATATCCTAAAAAAACAACTCCTGTACACCATCAAAGACATCATTCAACACTAGGTTCAGATGATGGGATGCACAATGAACATAGGAAGCTGTTTTTTCAATGTCAGTTATGCACCTTTGTATGCTTGAATATACACCACTCATAACGTCCCACCATAACCCTTTCCTCTGCAGTTGTGTATGGAAAGGTACTTTGATTGTATAAATTTTAAAATTCAATTTACAAGACTTTCTGCAATTTGGTCTAATATGCGAATAAATCCCAAAACACTTTCAAGAACTTCTGCTTTGGAAGGTAAATTATTTTCATCGCAACTTATTTTTATATATCGGAAAATAAACCTCAGCCGTGTTTTGAAATATCTTGAGTGGTATCAAGAATTATTGAATAAAAACAACAAAATATGTTTTGGTTCCCAATTTAAAGAAAGTAGAAGTATTAAGCTTGAAGGCTTTAAGGGGCCCCTCCTAACGTCGCGACCCCCCCGCCTTGCAGGCACTGCGGGCCTGTCAGCTACGCCACTGTGTTTGAAATATATAAAGGAATACTACAGACAGGTGTCTGTTGTTTCTGCCGGCACGGCGTGTGCCATGAGTCATTTTTACTATCGTATAGTTCAAATTACACAAATACACATTATCTCTCAAATATTATATTACATACATTTTTATTGTTGAAATGTTTATCTGATAATTAACTATGTATTTTGATGGGAAATAAGCCACAATTAAATTGAAAAATAATTTTATTAACATTTCGACGACCAAATCGAGTGTCGTTGTCAAAATACAAAATACTGAAAATCAAAATGTTTATCTATTGAAAATCGGTCCGGGTTAGCCGGACTTCCGGGTTATCGGGGGCCGACTCATCAGGGTTCCACCGTATTCTTAATTTTTCATCTTTATCTGTGAGGCACATTGTCTCTACTGCGTATGTAAACAAGTACTGGTCTGATTGCAACTGTATATTTTCAGTTTTGTATTTCTGGATAAGTTCTTGGCCTTCATTAGCCTATGATATCTCCAGTATGTTTTGTTGCCTGCTAATATTCGCTACATTACTTCTTCACTTCTCTTATTTTTGCCATTTACAATTACAGTACAATCTGCCACATCCAGACCTGTCATATCCGTACCTCCCCATATCCGGACGGTTCTGCCGTCCACATCTACTGAAATTTACCGCGAAAGGCAGTCCTGCTGTTGGATAACGCACCCTCTCATCCCGACCCAAAAGAACTAAAAGATGGCGAAATAAAGTATCTTTTTTGCCCCCAAATGTGACATCCCTCCGTAAGCCTATAGATCAAGGTATTATAGAGTCTATAAAACGTGTCTATCGACGAAGGTTATTGACAGCGTTGATTACTGCAATGTATGAAAGAGAAAACGTTTCAGAGACTATAAAAGAAGTGGTCTTGATATCCGGATTTTTTCACATCCGGATCGGTCTGTCGCCACATTAATCCGGATATGGCAGGTTTTACTGTACTCCCAAATATTTAAATTGTTGGACTTTCCACAAGTGTAGTTTTCTATCTTGATTTTTCTCATCTTGTTATTCTCTTCTAGAGCAGAGTAGATATTTTGTTTTTCCTTCATTCATTTCTAGACCTCTTTTCCGTGCATCATTTGCCAGGGTTGGTACTGCTTCTTTTAATCTTTCCTTGTCTCTTCCCATAAGAACTATGTCACCTGCATAGGCTTCTATTTATGTTGAGGAGCTGGCTATAGTTCCATTAATTCCGCTGGCCTTCACTGTTCCTTCTACTGCTATGCTGAATAGTGTGGTTGATCGCCTTGTCGCACTTCTATTGCAATTTATTTTGTGCTACCTTCTCCTGTTATTACTTTATAGGTCTGGATCCCGCGTATGAAAAAAAAAGTTGATTAATAGCAAGGTGAAAATTTGTTAATAGCTTAAGGGTGTCTAGTCGGATAAACTTTGATATATGGGAACACTGAAACAGGGGCAGTTTTAATTGTGGAACAGGTTAAAAATTTGGAACGGTCACACCACGAAAACGGCACATTTATTTTGTTCGACAGAACAGACTTAAACTCTCCGAACAGAGATTAAACTCTCATGCAAAAATCAGACTGCTATTTATCACCCGTCATAATTCCTGTCATTTGACATATTCTACATGTTCCACTCATTAAAACGCTTATTTGGTGATAAATAGCAGTCTGATTTTTGCATGAGAGTTTAATCTCTGTTCGAAGAGTTTAAGTCTGTTCTGTCGGACAAAATATATGTGCCGTTTTCGTGGTGTGACCGTTCCAAATTTTTAACCTGTTCCACAATTAAAACTGCCCCTATTCCAGTGTTCCCATATATCAAAGTTTATCCGACTAGGCACCCTTAAGCTATTAACAAATTTTCAGCTTGCTATTAATCAACTTTTTTTTCATACGCGGGATCCAGACCTATTAGCTTGAGATCCATCCATAGTCATTTTTGTTAATCTGATTCGCTTTGTCGGTATATCTTGATTTTTCATTTTAATAAATAATTTATTTCTTGTTTGTAAAAGTACAAGGCTTATCTGAGGTCTAAGAAGAGGGTGTGGAGTTCTATGTTGTGTTCATGGCATTCCTAGATTGTTTGTGTAATTAGTATGTAGTGGATCTCTGAATACTTGCTGGTAGTTCCCAATTTTTTTCTCTGTGAAATGAGTGAATTTTTGTTTTATGAGAGCTGTTAGAATTTTGTATGTTGTACTCAGTAGAGATATTCGTCTATAGGTGTTATAGTCTGTTACTTCTCTTTTCTTAAATATTGGTATAATTATGCCTTCTTTCCAATCCCAGGGCATTTATTCTGCTTCCTATATTCTAATTATTAGATTATAGATGCTTGTTAATAATTTTCCCCTCCGTTTTTAATTAGTTCATTGGGAATTTCATCTGTACTCTGGGCTAATTAGCAAAATACAAAGAAAAGTTATTTACCAGCAATTTCTTTGCTGGAATCGAATCTTAAGATTGTATATATTAATAATATAGGTATGCAAAGTCCGCATATAGTGTGCTACTTTTTGAAGTTATACTTCTTTACGCGCGATATGAGGGTGAATTTTTATATGTTAAAACCTACGATCCCGGCGCATGCGCATTATAACTTTGTTCTGATTGGATGTTCAAATGACATGTCAAAAATTATCCAATATGGCAACTGTAGCGCAGCTGTGGTTTGGACGGTTGACGGTTTGATTATGTATGGTTGTTGCGTTTTAAAATTTGTGGGAAGAGAAACAACAAAGGTTAGTTAATAGTTATACGGCCTTTTTAAATAGTTTTCATATTATATTTTTGAAGTTATACTTCAAAATGTTTTAATTTATGTATGTATCAGTCCAGAAAAGGTGTGGAAAGAATATATTAGTGTTTTTAAATATATTTTTCTACAAACGTGTTAAAAATGCAATTTTTAGGACTCCATAGGAGCGTTAAAAATGCTACTTTAAGGCACTAGTGCTTTAAAAATTTTAAGGCACTGCAGTTAAAAGTGAATTGTCAAATTGTGAAACGTCAAAATATTTATATTTCATTTATTAACATTAATATTAATAATACAACTTGCGCAATTTGAAAAAGGTGGTTTAAAAGGTTTTTTACTATAATTTTGTGTCTTTGGATTTGTCTTCCTTGGGCGTAAAATAATAAAACATCTATTTTTATATTTCACTTGTCACCGTGATGTATAATTATGTATATCTGAAAGGTAACTAGCATGTGGCTTGATGGCCTTGTTGGTAGAGAATTGGACCAGAGATCAAAAAATCGCGAGATTGCGGGTTCAAATCCCGGACGATTCATATTTTTTTCTTTTTTTTTTTTTTTTAATATTTGGCATTGTTAAGTCTTGGTTCATTTTTGGTAATTATTGTTAATTTTTTGTATTGTAACTGTTAAATAGGTATATTTATTTCGTTGAAATTATATTATAATAGATAGTCCAAGCTGTGGGTGAAAAATAGGTCGATTTCAGGATATAATTCAGGAATTTTTGAAACCTATCAGGTGTTGTAAAGGACGATGCCAGGAATAACTTATACTAAAATGTAACCAAAAATTTTGTGCGGTTTTTTATTTATGACGATTTTCATTTGTTAAATTTGCAATTTTTAAAGATTTTTAATTTTGCAGCTTAGGATATTCATTTTAGAGAAAAAGTTTTAAATAGAAAATTGTAGTAAGTTAAAAAACCTACAATTTGAGCTATTACAAGTTTAATTTCGTTAATACAACATTGCAAAACAGCCTGCGAAAGGTCCAAAATGGCCGTTTTTTGCAATTGCGTTATTTATTGTAAAAATAACTTTTATGTATTTTTTAAGACTTTAAAATGAAGATCTTTCAATACCAAACAAAAAAAATTGTAGTCCCCGAATTGTGAACTTGTTGCTTAGATATTATAATTTGTTTATCCCAAGAGGTCAAATTTCCAAGGCTATAACTTTTTGAAAAATAATCATACAGAGCTAATCCAAGATCCACTTTCCTTCTAAAGACTTATATTTTCATATTCTGATGTAAATAAATGCGTATAACATTTTTCAACCTCTTATTTCGGGTTTGAAAATAAGGGGGCAAATTTCGTTATAAACATTTAGAACTGAAGCCGCCCCTGTACATCCAATGAGTTTTTAACTTGCAGATTATTGTTGCTGAAGCCAAAATAAAGATTCAAAACCAAATAAAAATATTCTACGACCAACTGAAGCCGAGATAATTGTTTTTGTTTTCTTAAATCGTAGTGACTTTATTTATACCAATTAAGAAATTATTTCACAGTCACTGGCTAAAGAAAGACTGATATTATCTTAAAATAAAAATTATTTTGACCGAAAGTTACATTTAATTATTAAAAATGATTTTTAAAATGTAGTGGAGATATATTTTTCGTTTCGACTGTGATTTATTGTGTCGGTTGCCCTTAGCAACGGCTAGCAACTTATAATACATTAAATCACGGTTTTCGCTTTAAATTCTAAAGCACCGCTTGGATTGACATGAAATTTGGCAAACACATAGATAATATGTTAAAGAATAAAAATGATATTGGACCTCTGTGTGCTTTTGTCCTAGGGGTGAGTTCACCCCTTATAAGGGGTGAAAAAATATATGTTCAAAATAAGTTCGGAAATGGATAAAACGTCTAATTCTAAGCACCTTTTGTTCTATAGCATTTTTTTACCAAGTTAATACCTTTCGAGTTATTTTCGAGTAAATACCTTCATTTTTCAGCAACAAAAAAAACACGTTTTTAGGTGGTTTTTGACAAATAACTCAAAAAGTAAGTATTTTATTGAAAAAAAGTTTTAACAAAAATATAGAAAATTAAAAATTGAAAAAAATGTTGTACGCGTGAAATCTCTAGACCCAGTAGAAACAAAGTTCTAGGCTTATGAAAAAGAGGTTCATATCCGTCAAATTTCAAAGTGAATTATTTCAACGTGAAATATCCGAAAAATCATGCACTTTTGGAGAAAAATCATTACAACTTTTTTTAAGTGTTTAAAAAAATATGTATATCTGTTTAAAAAAAAAAAGTTTATAGCATCAAAAGTAAGCAAGTTACGCTGAAAATAAAGTTGATCTCTTTTTTTTTGGTCAAAAAACTCGGGAAAGTCACCCCCTAATTAGCATCAAAAATGAAATTAATCAATTTTACTTCAATGTTGTTTTACTCGTGTATGTGTCGTTTATGTCTGTAAATTTCATTGGTTCAAAGTGCTTATTTTTGAAGGGGCAGTAGTTAAAAGGACTTGAACTAGTCAATAATCACCAGTGTATGCAAATTTAGAACAGCCATATATTAACAAATTTTTGCCTTACAAAAAAAAAGCAAAAAATGCATAACAGCAAAAACTAAATTTTTTTACTCTTTGTGATTTTTGGTCACATTAATAAATTTTAAGTTATTTAGAAAAAAACATTTTTTTTTAAATTAAAAATTAAAACAGATTTACTTTAAAACCAATTTTTTTTAAATAAGCCCTTTGAACCGATGATACTTACAGATCATATAAATAATACATGAGCAAAGTAACTTGTGAAGCGGTAATGTAATAATTAATTTGATTTAAGATGCTAATTGGGGGTTGACTTTCGAGTTTTTTTACCAAAAAAAAAAGAGATCAACTTTATTTTCAGAGTAACTTGCTTACTTTTGATGCTATAAACATTTTTTAAAAACAGATATACATATTTTCTTAAATACTTTAAAAAATGATTTTTTTCCAAAAAGTGCATGATTTTTTCATTATTTCACGTTGAAATAATTCACTTTGAAATTTGACGGATATGAACCTATTTTTCATTAGCTAGAACTTTCTTTATACTGGGTCTAGAGATTTCATGCATACATCATTTTTTTCAATTTTTAATTGGCTATACTTTTATTAAAACCCATTTTTTCAATAAACTTATTTTTTGAGTTATTTGTCAAAAACCGCCTAAAAACGTGTTTTTTTGCGTGTTGTTGAAAAATTAAGGTATTTACTCGAAAATAACTCGAAAGTTATTAACTTGGTGAAAAAATGCTATAGAACGAAAAGTGTTTAGAATTAGACGTTTTATCCATTTCCGAACTTATTTTGAACATATATTTTTTCACCCGTCATAAGGGGTGAACTCACCCCCAGGACAAAAGCACAAAGAGGCCCAATATCATTTTTATTCTTTAACATGTTATCTATGTGTTTGCCAAATTTCATGTCAATCCAAGCGGTGCTGTAAAATTTAAAGCAAAAACCGTGATACAATGTATTATAAGTTGCTAGCCGTTGCTAAGGGCAACCGACACAATAAATCATAGTCGTAACGAAAAATAAATCACCATTACACTTTAAAAATCATTTTCAATAATTAAATGTAATTTTCGGTTAAAATAATTTTTATTTTAAGATAATATAAGTCTTTCTTTGGTCAATGACTGTGAAATAATTTCTTAATTGTTATAAATAGAGTCACTACGATTTAATAAAACAAAAACAATTATCTCGACTTAAGTTGGTCGTAGAAAATTTCTATTTAGTTTTGAATCTTTATTTTGTCTTCAGCAACAATAACCTGCAAGTTAGAAACTCATTGGATGTACAGGGGCGGCTTCAGTTCTAAATGTTTATAACGAAATTTGCCCCCTTATTTTCAAACCCGAAATAATAGGTTGAAAAATGTTATACGCATTTATTTACATCAGAATATGAAAATATAAGTCTTTAGAAAGAGACTGGATCTTGGATTAACTCTGTACGATTTTTTTTCTAAAAGTTATAGCCTTGGAAATTTGACCTCTTGGGATAAACAAATTATAATATCTAAACAACAAGTTCACCAATCGGACACTACAAATTTTTTTTATGTTTAGGATTGAAAGATCTTTATTTTAAAGCCTTAAAAAATACATAATAGTTATTTTTACAATAAATAAGGCAATTGCAAAAAACGGCCATTTTGGACCTTTCGCAAGCTGTTTTGCAATAACGTATTAACGAAATTAAACTTGCGATAGCTCAAATTGTAGGTTTTTTAATTTACTACAATTTTCTATTGAAAAGTTTTTCTCTAAAATGAATATCCTAAGCTGCAAAATTAATAATCTTTAAAAATTGTAAATTTAACAAATGAAAATCGTCATAAATAAAAAACCGCACAAAATTTTTGGTTACATTTTAGTATACGTTATTCCTGGCATCGTCCTTTACAACACCTGATAGGTTTCAAAAATTCCTGAATTATATCACGTTTTTTCACCCACAGCCTGGGGTAAGAAGTATAACTTCTTACGTGCGTACAAAGTACACACACATTCTTTTTTTATAAACAAAATGGCGCCCGAAAATCGTGTTTTTTTTTCAATTTTTGCTCTATAACTCCCAAGATTTTAACTTTACACCAAAAACACTCAAATAAAAATTCACCGTAATTAAATTCTGCATAGAGACGTGTTTTCCCCGATTTACTTCGACAAAAACTTTCCCCGGAAAATACGGGTTCTTCCAACAAAATCTTTAAAATTTTCATCTAAAATGTTAGGTAAGTAATTGTTTATTAATAATTAAATAACTTGGTAATATAAAAGATCTTTTCGTATAGATTATAATTCCAGAAGCCGATGGAAATTGAATGAACAGTTCAGCAACAATTGAATTGTTAATTAAAATTTTACGGTCGCTACAATAACCACAATAATTATGATACATAAGAATAACTATGATTTTTGTATAAAAATACACTGTACCTATCTAATGTACTTTATAGAATTAAAATTGGACTATTTAAGCGGCCTCAGGAATATTTTAAAATTGTAATCAATTTTTTGGCTTATAAACAAATATAATATCTCGGGAAATATTAAATTATATTAAATCATGAAAATGGTATTGGAAAAAAAGCGGCAGGATGCTTTAAAAAAAATGTTTAATTGTGATGAGTGGTTCCTGAGATACAATCGGTCAAAGTTGACCGGCATTTACGGCAAATATATAAACAAAAGGATCATATTTTCGAACCATTATCTTTTTATTTTTGTCCTCTTTCTCCACACCAATTTTCATATCTTTAAAGTACTCATAACATATATTATTATAATAAAAACTATCGATATTACGAGTGAAAATTGCTAAAAATGGCAAAATTCCAATCAAAAATTAGGTAGGAGAAAAAGGAATCTCAAAGTTCAAAATCGGTATACGTTAAAAAAATGCATTTTCTCGGCTTCCCATGGAGCAATTTTCTTCATTCTTTGTTCCCAAGTAACTTGAGTAGAGCCATCTAACTAACGCATTAATAAATGTCAAACTTGCTTTTGTTTTGTTATAATAGATTTATTTATTTATAAGTAATGAAAATTACATATTTTTTCCAGTTGTAGACTTTTTTTAGATAAACTTATTTCAAGTGTACCTTTTAACGTTAAAACACAAATAATCTCATTTGAGAGCTGTATAATTATTTAAACAATCTTTATTTAAACAAATTAAAAATTTTTGATATAATAAATAAATTAATTTATTATAACAAAACAAAACAAGTTTGACATTTAATAATGCGTTCGTTAGATGGCTCTACTCGAGTTACTTGGGAACAAAAAAAGAATGAAGAAAATTGCTCCATGGGAAGCCGAGAAAATGCATTTTTTTAACGTATACCGATTTTGAACTATTATAATAATACATGTTAGGAGTTTTTAAAGATATGAACATTGGTGAGGAGAAAGAGGACAAAAATAAAAAGGTGATGGTTCAAAAATTATGATCCTATTGTTTATATACTTGCCGTAAATGCCGGTCAACTTTGACCGGTTGTATCTGAGGAACCACTCATCACAATTAAACGTTTTTTCTTTTAAAAAAAGCGTCCTGCCGCTTTTTTCCAATACCGTTTTTATTATTTAATTTAATATTTCCCGAGATATCCTATTTGTTTATAAACCAAAAAATTGTTTATAATTTTAAAATATTCCCGAGGCCACTTAAATAGTCAAATTTCAATTCTGTAAAGTACCTTAGATAGTCTTTTTATACAAAAATTCTAGTTATTCTTATGTACCATAATTATTGTGGTTATTATAGCGACCGTAAATTTTTAATTAACAATTCAATTGTTGCTAAACTGTTCATTCCATTTCCATCGGCTTCTGGAATTATAATCTATACGAAAAGAGGTTTTATACTACCAAGTTATTTAATTATTGATAAACAATTACTTATCTAAAATTTTAATTGAAAATTAAAGATTGTGTTGGAAGGACCCGCATTTTCCGGGGAAAATTTTTGTCGAAGTAAATCGAGAAAAACACGTCTCTATGCAGACTTAATTACGGTGAATTTTTATTTGGGTGTTTTTGGTGTAAAGTTAAAATCTTTGGAGTTATAGAGCAAAAATTGAAAAAAAACACGATTTTCGGACGCCATTTTGTTTATAAAAAAAGTAGCACACTATCTGCGGACTTCGCATACCTATATTATTAATATATACAATCTTAAGATTCGATTCCAGCAATAAAATTGCTGGTAAATAACTTTTCCCAAAAATAGCCTATTCTCCGATAATCTGAACATACTACTGGGCCAGGTCATTTTTCTATTTATTTTTTTAATGATGTATAAATATTCATATATTGGTATCCCTATTTCATTATCTCTCATGTCTTCCATTGCGCAGCGCATTCTTCCTCTTCGGGGCTTTCTGTGCATTTATATACTATAGTTCTGTAAAGTATGTTTCCCATGATCCATTGTAAATTTTAACCTCTGGTCTACCTTTCCTTTGTTGAGCTTTTAGGTATCCAAATAGTTTAGTGCTGTAATTACTATTCTCTTCTAGTCCTTTAACAAATCTTCCATACACAGCTTTTTTTTGTTTCTGCAACACTGGTCTGCTACTTTTTTTGTATTAATTTCGATGATGTTCTTCTTTAGTTGATATCCATTTATTTCTTGCTTGATTTTTCTGTTTATTTTGATTTCGCATTCTGTATCGAACCAATCTTTCCTTATTTTTATTTCCCCCTGTCCTAGTACATCTTCAGCTGAATTCAAAATGGATTCTTTTATATGTCTCTATATTTCCTCTGTGTTATTTGCTTCTGTTAGTTTTTGCTTTCGAGTTGTCTCATATTATTCTCTTAGTTCCTGTACTCTTAACTTCTCCAGGTTCCATCTTCTTTTGTTTTGTCTTGTTCTCTCTGTTTTAATTACCTTCATTTTTATTTCTGATACTACTAGAAAATGGTCTGTGTCCATGTTTGCTCCCCTATATAATCTGATGTCATACATTATTGCTTCCCATTTTTTGGTTATTAGTACGTGATCTATCTGATTGCCATCTGTTGTGCCAGGTATCAGCCATGCTACTTTATGTTCACTTCTGTGCATGAAGTTTGTGCTTATAACGTAACTGTTTGTTATTGCTGCTAAGTGGCATAATTTTTTTCTGTTATCATTTGTCTCGTCATGAACAGTTTCTTTCTCTGGTACTTAATCATTCTGGATTTCTTTGCCTACTTTTGCATTGAAGTCACCAACCATTAGTACTATTTCATTTCTGGCAATCCAGTTAATAATATAATTCTTCCAGTTGTTCATATAATTCAATTTTATCATTTTGTGGTGCATTTTCTGTGGGTGCATATATGTTTATAATTGTCATATTGGCATGCTTGTTTTCTATTTTTATATATGACTAAATAAAAATAAAACATTTAAAAATAATGGATCAAAGTAAATATCCATCTGCACGAAGTGCTCTGCATATAGGTATATCTATAATATATCATACTTACCCTTTTACCAGAATGAAAAAAAGCAGCTGCCAAAATATGTTCCCCTTGTAGTACTGTTTGCAGAACTATATTCCAATCATTTAATATATGATCTTTTGCTGAGTATATCCTTACACATCCACTTTCATCAGCAATTAGTAAAAGTTCACCTGTAAAATCCCATTGTAGCACTGTTACTGGTGATGAATTGCTTAAAACCCTAAAAAATAAAACAGTTTATATATCTTTATGATCAAACTTACAATGAAGTAAAAAGTACTACTTATGTATAGTGGAATATTTTTTTATAAGATTTAAAAAATCATTCAAATGGATTATAAAAAATGTCTAAACGTTGTATAGTCTAAGATAAACATAAAGTTGACTGGGACTGATCTGTTTATTGGATAAAAATTGTTGGATATGTAATTTCGTATGTTAACAATTATAACAAACAAGGGGCGCCCAATCTAATTTTTTTCTGATTCTGATTATAGTTAACTAATAATTAAAAATTACTATTTTTTTATACATTTAAAAAAAATTTTCGGCCTGGGCACATATTATTCTAGATTTTTTGGATCATTCTAAACAAAAAATGTATTTTGTAATTTTTCTCTTAAATTGATTGTTTTCGAGTTATAAACAATTTAAAACTGAAAAAAGAACAAGAGATGACGATTTTGGAGGCTCAAAACCATAAGTAAAAATATCATTTTTGAAATTACGAAGTACTTAAATTCAAGTTCAAACCTTATTCAATCAGCAATTGATAAATATTTTGGACTTATTTCATTTGAAAACATTGTTTTTTAGTTGTTAATGCAGCTTTATCGCCTGTCTTCCCATAAGGAACCTTCCTCATTAACAATTAAAAAAATAAGATTGAAGAATCTCAGATGCAGAATCCACCAATTTAATAAGAATTAAAAATGGTAAATAGTATTTTAAAACTGAGATTTTTCATGTTGAAAGTTCTTACTGGTACATCGCGACTTTTTCAATTAATAAGACAGCAGACGACGAATATAGAAAACGAAAGGGAAACGATCACATTTCGCTTTCATTGGTCTAGGAAAAACGGACAGCAGAGGAACTTTCAGTACTCAAATCCGAGTAAAGGAAATAAAAATAAATGATGGTTTTGCTTGTTTTCGATTCAGAGGGTTGCACACCAGCTAGACAGGCTGTTTCTACCATTTCAGGCGTCCTCAGTAGCTTTCGATAGTGTGCCTACCTCTGGACCGAAAAACAGCTCCACCATCATTTTAAAAGGAATCTGAAAAATAATTCAAATTTCCCATCAGACGCAATACAGCGACATCTACTAACAAATTGAAGAATCTCAGATGCAGAATCCACCAATTTAATAAGAATTAAAAATGGTAAATAGTATTTTAAAACTGAGATTTTTCATGTTGAAAGTTCTTACTGGTACATCCTTAATCTGCGACTTTTTCAATTAATAAGACAGCAGACGACGAATATAGAAAACGAAAGGGAAACGATCACATTTCGCTTTCATTCGTCTAGGAAAAACGGACAGCAGAGGAACTTTCAGTACTCAAATCCGAGTAAAGGAAATAAAAATAAATGATGGTTTTGCTTGTTTTCGATTCAGAGGGTTGCACACCAGCTAGACAGGCTGTTTCTACCATTTCAGGCGTCCTCAGTAGCTTTCGATATAGTATATATATTCGTCGTCTGCTGTCTTATTAATTGAAAAAGTCGCAGATTAAGGATGTACCAGTAAGAACTTTCAACATGAAAAATCTCAGTTTTAAAATACTATTTACCATTTTTAATTCTTATTAAATTGGTGGATTCTGCATCTGAGATTCTTCAATTTGTTAGTAGATGTCGCTGTATTGGGTCTGATGGGAAATTTGAATTATTTTTCAGATTCCCTTTAAAATGATGGTGGAGCTGTTTTTCGGTCCAGAGGTAGGCACACTATCGAAAGCTACTGAGGACGCCTGAAATGGTAGAAACAGCCTGTCTAGCTGGTGTGCAACCCTCTGAATCGAAAACAAGCAAAACCATCATTTATTTTTATTTCCTTTACTCGGATTTGAGTACTGAAAGTTCCTCTGCTGTCCGTTTTTCCTAGACGAATGAAAGCGAAATGTGATCGTTTCCCTTTCGTTTTCTATATTCGTCGTCTGCTGTCTTATTAATTGAAAAAGTCGCAGATTAAGGATGTACCAGTAAGAACTTTCAACATGAAAAATCTCAGTTTTAAAATACTATTTACCATTTTTAATTCTTATTAAATTGGTGGATTCGGCATCTGAGATTCTTCAATTTGTTAGTAGATGTCGCTGTATTGCGTCTGATGGGAAATTTGAATTATTTTTCAGATTCCCTTTAAAATGATGGTGGAGCTGTTTTTAGGTCCAGAGGTAGGCACACTATCGAAAGCTACTGAGGACGCCTGAAATGGTAGAAACAGCCTGTCTAGCTGGTGTGCAACCCTCTGAATCGAAAACAAGCAAAACCATCATTTATTTTTATTTTTAAAAAAAGAAGGTTTGACTTGAATACACAGATGTATGAACTTGAATTGACTTGACTTTGAAGAACTTGAATTTAGGTACTTCGTTTTTTTAAAATGAATTTAACACATTGACAGACAGAACATCTATACTACAGTCCGTCCAATATACTTACCATTGCAAGTCATTATCTATGTCAGAGATCTAAGTAGACATTCAGTCCTGTGATGTAACAAACCCGTTATAAAAGAACGTGTACGCGTTATGTTAACATGACGTTTGATTATAACAGCCTGTATAACGTGTTGCCAAAAATTAGATGTGATGTATCATGTTTTTAACGTGCACGTTATCCAGCATGTTATTTTCAAAACGTTAAAGTATCATCTTGCGCGACAAGAATAACAGTATACAGAAATTGAATAAGTTAGAGGAAGACAGACATAAACATGCAGCGTGCAACGAAGTACGCATCTTGTTCATCGCACTCACACACTTGGCACTGGCACCAAAACCAAGACCAAGATGTTATTTGAAATTCCCGGTCCTCGGTCCGTGAGGTGTTCTTTCTATTGTGCATTTTATTTAATTTTTGCTTGTCGTGTTGTTATGTTATAAAATGGCTCAACAAGGATTGGAATAAACTACTAAACGAACATACAAATGGATTTACCCAATCTGGCCAAACTGGTCTCTATAGTCTGTATGTTTTCTTCATTTATATGAAAAAATGTTTTTGTTTACAAATAACATCACCTCAAAAAATAATACACTATTTCTAAAAAATTACTTTAACAAGCCTTCTAATAGCATCATCTAATTATTTTAATAACCCGACGTTTACAATCTGACAAAATTCTGGAGTAAATTGTCCATTTTTGAAGTTATACTTCTTTACGATCGAGAGTGAAATTTTATCACATGCCGGGCGCATGCGCACACAGACAGTATGTATTTCGTTGCTAATCTTTCAAGATGTATGTCAGCGCAAATAAGTCATATTATATCATATAAAAGGATATATTAGCGTTAAGTAAATGAATTATTTATTATAATTTTTGTGTCTTTGGGTTTATCTTCCTCTGGAATAAGATATTTTATAATAATAGTAAGTATATTTAAAGTATTTTTGTATACTTCACTTGGTCAGTATATGTGAAATCTGGTAACCTGTCAAAGCAGAAGGGATATAGCTCAGTGGTAGAGCGTGTGACCGGAGATCAAGAGGTCCCGGGTTCAAATCCCGGACAATTCATATTATTTTTTATATTTTTTGTATCGTTTTAATAAAAAAAATTTAAAAGTGGTAGGTAAAGAAAGTTAGTTTAATATTTAAATAAAATACAAATAACCTGTCAAGTATATTAATTTCGTTGAAATCATAATAATAGAAGTATAACTTCTTACGTGCGTACAAAGTACACACACATTATTTTTTTATATTTATTTATTCTTTATACTACACGTTATTTTATAACAAGGTTATAAAGGTTAAATAGGTCCCGTTAAAATGAACCTGTTATGTTACCAGAGAACATTTTTGAGAAACTTTATTTGTCATACATCACATCAATTTGTAGAATTTAACGTAAATGCAGTTTATAACGTGTTTTATACATCACAGGGGTGATTGTTGCCCAATTACAAAATGTTCTTGAATTCATTTTAAATCGAAATATCACATACTTACTGGGAAGTACAACAAAACAAATTAGGGACTGTTCAAGTATGACGTAACGCAGGTGGGGGAGCGGGGGGTGGGGGTCAAAAATCTTCAAAAATTGCGTTACGCAATAGTTACGAACTCCCATAAGAGTGCGTTACGTAGGGGGGTTAAAAATCTTCAAAAATCGCGTTACGTAATAGTTGAATGCTCCCTTAATATTCAATGTATAAATAGACAATAACTTTAGAAATAGAAAACAAGAATTAAATTATAATCTTACGTTAAAGTAAATAATAAAAACAGTAAATTTAATAAAACAAATGCTTATAGTAAAATATGAAATATTGAAATATATAATGTGTTGGCATGTAGTTTAACGATTCCGCTCTGTAAGTTTTGATTTTTTTTTTGTAAGTATTTTTTAATTATTAATTGTTTCTAATTAAAATTTTAGTGTACTCCTGAAGAAGCCAATAACCATTGGCGGAATATAGAGTTTTCGAGAAAATAGAATCGTTTTTAATTTTGACCGCAAAACCTGATATAAAACACCTTTTTATATATATATATATATATATATATATAAGATTATGGTATTCTTGACTGTATATATATATATATATATATATATATATATATATATATATATATATATATATATATATATATGAATATCAAATATGAAATGTCATCACCGCAACTGTCAAATGAATGTTACCAATTTATGCCAAAATGTCACCTTTGTTCGATCGCAGTTACAGTGTAATCCGAACAAGTGTGCTTTCTAAAAACACTTTACATTCCACTTATACAAATTAAATGAAACAAGTTAGGGTTTGTTTTAGTGATGTAACCAATAAAAAACGGTACCGTTTTTAAAAAAAAAACCGTTTTTTATTGCAAAAAAAACGAAGCCTTCGTTTTTTTTTGTTTTTTTTTTCGTTTTTTTTTTATTTTGATTTTTTAAGTGGGTACAGTTTATTTAATGACAAAAACATATAATAAATATAATATTCTGTATAATTTTATAACAAAATAAGTATTATTTCGTTTCATAATTAATTTCGTATAAATCCTTTAAATAAAAAGACCATGGTTATAAACAAAATAAGAAGAGTTTATTCGTTAACTTGCAAAATCAAAGCAAAAATAAGTAATAAAAATTTATCAAATAAAAAAACAACGTCTTAATGATTGAAAAGGTTCAATTAATTAACCGAATCCCTTAAATGAACACTGATCCGTCCCGTCGCTATCTGCATTTTCTTCAGACTCTGAAGCTTCCTCTTCATCACTTTCAAAGACAGACTCCGACTGATCTGAATTGGATATTATCATTGGTTCCGGTTCAGATTCTAATGCAGGATTGACTGTGAAGCTAGGATAGCTGCAATTGTGTCCTCATTCCATAGAAAAGCCTTTTTGAATAGTCCTTCTTTTGCAATAAAATTGACAACGTCAGCTAAGACGGCTGCTTCATCGACATCTGGCATCTTCTGTGCTACCTTGTATATGACTTCTGTCGCATCAGTCTACATTAAATAAAAAAATTAATAGAAATATAACTAAAACCCACTATAACCTAAAAAAAATTACCATCTCATCTGAGCTAAGTTCGCAGCCACGATATTTTGGATCCAAAAGGTTAGCTACAAAATGAACACTATAAATAGCAAACTTCTTCCGATTTTCAAAAATTGCCCTTGTATCTGCTTCCTCTTTGGATAACAATGGACTTTTAGTGACATTTTCTAATGAGGTGTTAACCATTTTTTTAAATAAATGCAGACATTTTGAAATCGTTGGTGTGTCACCTTCTACAGAGGTAATTGTGTTAGCAATTGGTTCCAGAAGCATAATGTATCCTTGTACCCGGTCCCAAAATATATCGCTTAGAGCATTTTTTTACAGATGGGTGTTTGCTTACTGTCTTTTCAACTTCTTCATTTATAGCCATCCTTTTTATTATTTGTTTGTTAGCAAGCAATGATTGTAGACAAAGAACTAATGATCCCCATCTGGTAGGCACTGGGAGTTTAAGACTGCAACTTATTTTTAATTCGTTTTTTTTCCTTTACCCACGCAGATAATATGTGGCTTTGTCGGATGGCCTTTGTAAGGGCAACAGCCTCGGCAGTAAACGATTTCAGACTTGTTAAATTTAGCACTAAATATTATTATATATATAGTTATTTAAATAAGCACTAAACACAAATATTTCCGGCACAAGGCAAGTAAATCACAAAATAACAACAGAACACCTGCAAAAGCTAATCGGTAATTCCCCGGTTTTCTCAGCGCCAACGAATACGAGCGTCCTGCTAAATTTCGGTGATTCCCCAAAAGCAACGACGTAAAAAAATAATAGATAAAGGCAGTAAGGGTTTAATGTTTCAATATTTTTTAAAAAGGAACGTCAAACACTGAGTTTCTAGATGTTTTGGATATAATATTGAAATATTGGGTGATTTTTAGGCTTACAAACAACTCCTAATATTGATATTGTTAATATTACGTTGAGAAACTAATAAAAAACAATTAAAAACAAAAAAAACACGTTTTTTATTGTTTTTTTTTCGTTTTTTTTAGAATTAAAAAAAACACGTTTTTTTACATCACTAGTTTGTTTCTTTAAATGTACATTAATAGAAATCTTCCAATACCATTTCTAAGTGTATATAATAAAATATGTCTATGGCTGTAATTCCTGTGTACTTGGCTAAATGATTCTAAAAAGGAACAGACCTACCGCCTAAATATTTCGTGTTGGTATCATGTGACGTCACGGGCTATGACGCAGTTGACATGCAACGGTAAGTATATTGGACGGACTGTAGACATCTATTTTTTTTTCTGGCTTTAAGGTAAAACCCACACAGCCAGATACAAATTTTGTAAAAGAAAGTGCAAGGATTTGACACAAGGGTTACACTCTTCTCGCCCAGGGGCCGATCAGGGCATTTTATAAACGATCAAAGGTAGGCCTCGGATAGATAAGGTTATATACCTATACATTAAGGAAAGACATAAGGTAGCAGCAAAAGGTATTATTAAATTTGTATTTTTGTTATTCTGACGAAATATAACAAACAATCATAAATTTCTTTACTGTTTAAAGCAAGAAGATACATTATGTTATATGGGCTTTCAATGTTCAATTGTAGAAGTTTTCTGAACAGCTCATTAGATTGAGCCCTATATTTTTGGCAATCAAAAAAGATGTGGTCCAGGTCACCGATTTTATTACAAACTTCACAAAGATTACTCTCAAGTATTTTGATTTTATGTAAGTGTGCTGGATAACATGCATGGCCAAACTTCATTCTACTAATAGTGGTTATGCTTTTGCGATTGTAATCGAACTTATTGTACCAAGGTTTTTTCCTCAATTTGGTTTCTAGTCTGGTGTAACGTGTTGGATTTGTAAAGGTGTATTCTTGCCACAAGTAGGACCATTTTCTCATCATTTTATGTTTTTTGTAATTTCTACTATCATACATATCATACTACATCTAATTTCTATTTATGTAATGTGGCACGACATCTATTCGCGGTGTGCAAGTACTTGGAAGGGAAACGAGAAACGACCGTGCACGAGTCGCGGAGAAATATTGCAACTATCTTAAATAATTCATATTGTCAATTGAAATTGTCAAATTGACGTATATTTCATACCTTCTGTCATTGAAGCAGAAAAATTATATATTGCTCCACAATATTGATATGATATGCAATTATTATATAAAGGTAAATTTAATTAATTGTATTTTGAGTGCAGTACTGCATTTTAATAACTAATTTTATTTACTACATACAATTGTTCACGTTTTCATAACATAACCTGAATCTTATTTTTTCTTCTTACTATTTTTTTGGACTATGGCCTTGACAATTATCCAGTAACCAGGACTAATATAATTGGTCAATATAATTAAAAGTGCGAATAAAAGTACAGAGCGTAGAAATAGGGGTCGCTTTGCCGAACTTGCACGGTCCCAATAGACGACATTTTTGAAATAACGTGTTTTGACAAAAATCGGTAGATTTTTTGTCACATTACATCTACAGACGCATATAAAATGTGACACGATATCCATGGTATTTGTCTTCGTCCACATGTTGACAAAAAATGTTAAAAAACTTATTGTTTCCATAAACTATAAGCACTAAAAGAAATTGAGCAATTTTCCTATTCTACTTTGCATAATTCATATAGTGTCACAACACTTGCTTATACCTATGACGCACTCATCCAATGTGTTAAAAAATGATATTTTTTACTTATGTTTTTGAAAAGATTCCGGTATTTGTCCAAGTTTGTGGAAATCTAGTTTTATTGTTCCTATTCATAAATCAGGTGACAGGAGTAATATAGCTAACTACAGACCAATAAGCATTCTTTCTTCTATTGGGACCGTGCAAGTTCGGCAAAGCGACACCTGGTTTCTACGCTCAGCAACATTATTCACACTTTTAATTATATTGGCCAATTATGTTAGTCCTGGTTACTGGATAATTGTCAAGGCCATAGTCCAAAAAAATAATTAAAAGAAAAAATAAGATTAAGGTTATTTTATTAAAACGTAAACAATTGTATGTAGTAAATAAAATTAGTTATTAAAATGCAGTACTGCAAGCAAAATACAATTAATTAAATTTACCTTTATATAATAATTGCATATCACATCAATATTGTGGAGCAATATATAATTTTTCTTCTTCAATGACAGTAGTAATGAAATATACGTCAATTTGACAACTTCAATTGACAATATGAATTATTTAAGAAAGTTACAATATTTCTCCGCTATTCTCGCACGATCGTTTCTCGTATCCCCTCCAAGTACTTGCACACCGCGAATTCCTAAAATTCTAGAGAGTATAATATGCGACTCTATTAAAACACCTTTATGCAATGTACTAATTGAAGAGCAACATGGTTTTCTTTCAGGTAGATCAACTTCTACAAATCTTTTACTTTTCACGCAATACATATCTGATGCTTTGGAAAGGAGACTACAGGTGGATGCTATTTATACAGATTTCTCCAAAGCATTTGACACTGTGAATCATAAATTGTTGTGTAACAAGCTTAAAGCTATTGGATTTACGGGCAATCTGTATAACTGGTTATGTAGTTACCTAACTAGCAGAATACAACTTGTTAAAATTAAACACTTTCAATCTAGTGAAATTTCTGTAACATCTGGTGTTCCACAAGGAAGCCACTTTCCTTTTTAATATATTTGTTAATGACATTAAATCTCAAATTAACTCTAAATTTCTGCTATTTGCTGATGATTTAAAAATCTATAGAATTATCGAATCCATCTCAGATTGTGAAAAACTTCAAAATGATATTAACAAAATTATGGCATGGTGCAATTGGAACCAAATGAGCATTAATGTTGGAAAATGTCACTTTATTAGTTTCTGTAGAAGAATTAACAACCTCTTTTATAATTACAAATTAGCTGAAGAACCACTGAAGGCTGTATCAACTGTAAGAGATCTAAGTATGTGTTCAATTAGATTCCAAACTAAATTTTTGCGCTCATTTTGATTATGTGAATAACCAGGCATTTAAAATGTTAGGCTTCATTATTAGAACTTCTAGATGTTTGCATAACATTAATTCCATCAGACTGATTTACATTTCCCTAGTTACATCTGTTCTTGAGTATTGCTCAGTTGTTTGTTCACTCACTTATGAAGTTCATATAGCCAAGCTTGAAAAAGTCCAAAATAAATTCATTAGGTACTTAAGTTTTAAATTACACAAACCATACTGTCTCTAATTGACTTTAATGTTCCCTCTAGAGTTACTAGAACATCCCAAAATTTTGCAATTAAATTTCATCGCTGCAACTTTGGTAGGCATTCTCCGCTGAGTAGAATCATTCTAAATGGAAATAGAATAGACCTTGATTGGTTGCTGTGCGCTTTGGAAAATGTTTGTACACAGTGTTTAAAAAAATTTTTGTAATCTTATGTGATTTATGTTTGTTATTTACTTTGTATTATTTTAATATTTGTTTTTTCTATATAGCTGCATCGCCAATTTTTGTCATACATATTTACTATATCTTTATATTTATTGTATCACTAGATAATTATAATATTTTGTGTATATATTAAATTGGGTGGTATCCCGTTAATAAATAAATAAATAAATAAAAAAGTGAAAGCGACCTTGAAAGCCTTGCATTGATCCTCATCTTCACTTGATTCACGTATTTGTCCAAGTTTGTGGAAATCTAGTTTTATTGTTCCTATTCATAAATCAGGTGACAGGAGTGCTAACTACAGACCAATAATCATTCTTTCTTCTATTCCTAAAATTCTAGAGAGTATAATATGCGACTCTATTAAAACACCTTTATGCAATGTACTAATTGAAGAGCAACATGGTTTTCTTTCAGGTAGATCAACTTCTACAAATCTTTTACTTTTCACGCAATACATATCTGATGCTTTGGAAAGGAGACTACAGGTGGATGCTATTTATACAGATTTCTCCAAAGCATTTGACACTGTGAATCATAAATTGTTGTGTAACAAGCTTAAAGCTATTGGATTTACGGGCAATCTGTATAACTGGTTATGTAGTTACCTAACTAGCAGAATACAACTTGTTAAAATTAAACACTTTCAATCTAGTGAAATTTCTGTAACATCTGGTGTTCCACAAGGAAGCCACTTTCCTTTTTAATATATTTGTTAATGACATTAAATCTCAAATTAACTCTAAATTTCTGCTATTTGCTGATGATTTAAAAATCTATAGAATTATCGAATCCATCTCAGATTGTGAAAAACTTCAAAATGATATTAACAAAATTATGGCATGGTGCAATTGGAACCAAATGAGCATTAATGTTGGAAAATGTCACTTTATTAGTTTCTGTAGAAGAATTAACAACCTCTTTTATAATTACAAATTAGCTGAAGAACCACTGAAGGCTGTATCAACTGTAAGAGATCTAAGTATGTGTTCAATTAGATTCCAAACTAAATTTTTGCGCTCATTTTGATTATGTGAATAACCAGGCATTTAAAATGTTAGGCTTCATTATTAGAACTTCTAGATGTTTGCATAACATTAATTCCATCAGACTGATTTACATTTCCCTAGTTACATCTGTTCTTGAGTATTGCTCAGTTGTTTGTTCACTCACTTATGAAGTTCATATAGCCAAGCTTGAAAAAGTCCAAAATAAATTCATTAGGTACTTAAGTTTTAAATTACACAAACCATACTGTCTCTAATTGACTTTAATGTTCCCTCTAGAGTTACTAGAACATCCCAAAATTTTGCAATTAAATTTCATCGCTGCAACTTTGGTAGGCATTCTCCGCTGAGTAGAATCATTCTAAATGGAAATAGAATAGACCTTGATTGGTTGCTGTGCGCTTTGGAAAATGTTTGTACACAGTGTTTAAAAAAATTTTTGTAATCTTATGTGATTTATGTTTGTTATTTACTTTGTATTATTTTAATATTTGTTTTTTCTATATAGCTGCATCGCCAATTTTTGTCATACATATTTACTATATCTTTATATTTATTGTATCACTAGATAATTATAATATTTTGTGTATATATTAAATTGGGTGGTATCCCGTTAATAAATAAATAAATAAATAAAAAAGTGAAAGCGACCTTGAAAGCCTTGCATTGATCCTCATCTTCACTTGATTCACGTATTTGTCCAAGTTTGTGGAAATCTAGTTTTATTGTTCCTATTCATAAATCAGGTGACAGGAGTGCTAACTACAGACCAATAATCATTCTTTCTTCTATTCCTAAAATTCTAGAGAGTATAATATGCGACTCTATTAAAACACCTTTATGCAATGTACTAATTGAAGAGCAACATGGTTTTCTTTCAGGTAGATCAACTTCTACAAATCTTTTACTTTTCACGCAATACATATCTGATGCTTTGGAAAGGAGACTACAGGTGGATGCTATTTATACAGATTTCTCCAAAGCATTTGACACTGTGAATCATAAATTGTTGTGTAACAAGCTTAAAGCTATTGGATTTACGGGCAATCTGTATAACTGGTTATGTAGTTACCTAACTAGCAGAATACAACTTGTTAAAATTAAACACTTTCAATCTAGTGAAATTTCTGTAACATCTGGTGTTCCACAAGGAAGCCACTTTCCTTTTTAATATATTTGTTAATGACATTAAATCTCAAATTAACTCTAAATTTCTGCTATTTGCTGATGATTTAAAAATCTATAGAATTATCGAATCCATCTCAGATTGTGAAAAACTTCAAAATGATATTAACAAAATTATGGCATGGTGCAATTGGAACCAAATGAGCATTAATGTTGGAAAATGTCACTTTATTAGTTTCTGTAGAAGAATTAACAACCTCTTTTATAATTACAAATTAGCTGAAGAACCACTGAAGGCTGTATCAACTGTAAGAGATCTAAGTATGTGTTCAATTAGATTCCAAACTAAATTTTTGCGCTCATTTTGATTATGTGAATAACCAGGCATTTAAAATGTTAGGCTTCATTATTAGAACTTCTAGATGTTTGCATAACATTAATTCCATCAGACTGATTTACATTTCCCTAGTTACATCTGTTCTTGAGTATTGCTCAGTTGTTTGTTCACTCACTTATGAAGTTCATATAGCCAAGCTTGAAAAAGTCCAAAATAAATTCATTAGGTACTTAAGTTTTAAATTACACAAACCATACTGTCTCTAATTGACTTTAATGTTCCCTCTAGAGTTACTAGAACATCCCAAAATTTTGCAATTAAATTTCATCGCTGCAACTTTGGTAGGCATTCTCCGCTGAGTAGAATCATTCTAAATGGAAATAGAATAGACCTTGATTGGTTGCTGTGCGCTTTGGAAAATGTTTGTACACAGTGTTTAAAAAATTTTTGTAATCTTATGTGATTTATGTTTGTTATTTACTTTGTATTATTTTAATATTAGTTTTTTCTATATAGCTGCATCGCCAATTTTTGTCATACATATTTACTATATCTTTATATTTATTGTATCACTAGATAATTATAATATTTTGTGTATATATTAAATTGGGTGGTATCCCGTTAATAAATAAATAAATAAATAAAAAAGTGAAAGCGACCTTGAAAGCCTTGCATTGATCCTCATCTTCACTTGATTCACGTATTTGTCCAAGTTTGTGGAAATCTAGTTTTATTGTTCCTATTCATAAATCAGGTGACAGGAGTGCTAACTACAGACCAATAATCATTCTTTCTTCTATTCCTAAAATTCTAGAGAGTATAATGTGCAACTCTATTAAAACACCTTTATGCAATGTACTAATTGAAGAGCAACATGGTTTTCTTTTAGGTAGATCAACTTCTACAAATCTTTTACTTTTCACGCAATACATATCTGATGCTTTGGAAAGGAGACTACAGGTGGATGCTATTTATACAGATTTCTCCAAAGCATTTGACACTGTGAATCATAAATTGTTGTGTAACAAGCTTAAAGCTATTGGATTTACGGGCAATCTGTATAACTGGTTATGTAGTTAACTAACTAGCAGAATACAACTTGTTAAAATTAAACACTTTCAATCTAGTGAAATTTCCGTAACATCTGGTGTTCCACAAGGAAGCCACTTAGGGCCTTTCCTTTTTAATATATTTGTTAATGACATTAAATCTCAAATTAACTCTAAATTTCTGCTATTTACTGATGATTTAAAAATCTACAGAATTATCGAATCTGTCTCAGATTGTGAAAAACTTCAAAATGATATTAACAAAATTATGGCATGGTGCAATTGGAACCAAATGAGCATTAATCTTGAAAAATGTCACTTTATTAGTTTCTGTAGAAGAATTAACAACCTCTTTTATAATTACAAATTAGCTGAAGAACCACTGAAGGCTGTATCAACTGTAAGAGATCTAGGTGTTCAATTAGATTCCAAACTAAATTTTTGCACTCATTTTGATTATGTGAATAACCAGGCATTTAAAATGTTAGGCTTCATTATTAGAACTTCTAGATGTTTGCATAACATTAATTCCATCAGACTAATTTACATTTCCCTAGTTAGATCTGTTCTTGAGTATTGCTCAGTTGTTTGGTCACCCACTTATGAAGTCCATATAGCCAAGCTTGAAAAAGTCCAAAATAAATTCATTAGGTACTTAAGTTTTAAATTACACAAACCTTTAAGTGACCATTCCTACTCAGAAATTAGAAATGAATTAAACCTTCCTAGGCTATCTTCCAGACGGATGTATGCTGATGTTTTGTTTCTTCATAAACTACTGAATTCAAAAATTAATTGCAATGATCTACTGTCTCTAATTGACTTTAATGTTCCCTCTAGAGTTACTAGAACATCCCAAAATTTTGCAATTAAATTTCATTGCTGCAACTTTGGTAGGCATTCTCCGCTGAGTAGAATCATTCTAAATGGAAATAGAATAGACCTTGATTTGTTGCTGTGCACTTCAGAAAATGTTTGTAGACAGTGTTTAAAAAAAATTTGTAATCTTATGTGATTTATGTTTGTTATTTACTTTGTATTATTTTAATATTTGTTTTTTCTATATAGCTGCATCACCAATTTTTGTCATACATATTTACTATATCTTTATATTTATTGTATCACTAGATAATTATGTGTATATAATATGTGTATACAGTACAACCTGCCGTATCCGGACCTGTCATATCTGGATCTCCTCATATCCGGACGGTGCTGCCATCGGTATCTACCAAAATTTACCGAGAAAGGCAGTCCTGCTGTTGGACAACGCACCCTAAAGAACTAAAAGATGGTGAAATAAAATGTCTTTTTGTCCCCAAATGTGACAACCCTCTGTTAGCCTATCGATCAAGGTATTATAGAATCTATAGATAGGTATTATAGAATCAAGGTATTATAGAATCTATAAAATGTGTCTATCGACGAAAGTTATTGACAATGTCGATAACTGGAATGTACCAAGGAGAAGTGGTCTTGATATCTG
The DNA here is from genome assembly GCF_917563875.1 of Diabrotica virgifera virgifera. Classification (NCBI taxonomy): domain Eukaryota; kingdom Metazoa; phylum Arthropoda; class Insecta; order Coleoptera; family Chrysomelidae; genus Diabrotica; species Diabrotica virgifera. The sequence continues at coordinate 162,840,840 of NC_065448.1, forward strand.
GATTTTTTCATATCCGGATTGGTCTGTCGCCAGATTGATCCGGATATGGCACGTTCTACTGTATATTAAGTTGGGTGGTATCCCGTTAAATATTCTGTGTATATATTAAATTGGGTGGTATCCCGTTAATAAATAAATAAATAAATCTTTCGTTCTTTTTTCCGTTTTAAATTGCTCATAACTTGAAAACAGTTCTTCTTCATTTTTCTGAGGACCTCCTCATTTGTGACCAGGTCAGTCCACGGAATTTTAAGAATTCTCCGATATAGCGACATCTCACTCAGATGCTTCCAATTCTAGGATACTGTATAAATACGAACTACTTACTTATGAATTTGCCAAGGGCTATTGAGGTCAGCTACATATACATTGGAACTCCAATATAATGAATTACATTCCTCAATATTGCTTTCCGTACTAAAAGCAATAACATTGGTGCTTGAAACTGAGCAAAGAATGGATTTTTCCAATCTAAAACAAAAAAATTGTATGCAAAAAATAACATTTTATTTCTGTAAACTTACTTATTGAAAATATTTTGTTTATATGGATTAAGTGATCTACTAGGTTTCTTGCTAATTGTAAAAATATGATCCATTTTTGTTATTCAAATATGCCAAACTTTAGTTTCTCATAATTTTATTTACTAATAAAAATTTGAGGTTATGTGTTAATAAGGCAAAGGCAACCTCTCTTTCCTTGTCTAATGTGACTTTTGACTTGACGTTGACATGGTGACAAATGTTTATTGCCATATTTCTGATATTTCCGTTTTAAGTCTTCTTTGTGGGCAATGTTAATTTGAATTTCAAATAAATCTCCATTATAAAAACGTAGTATTTTCTTAAAATTCGATAAATCTTATTGTATTCTTTTATTACGTTGAATATCCGTTCATAATAAATCCATAATGAAAAATTATTTTCTGCTTCTATTTTAATACCAATGTTGAATTTGGCAACGGGGCGTTGTTTAACAGTTTTCGGTAGGGTGCGTTCGGACGATCACAGCGGCTGGACAGCTGAGCCAGCAGTAGCTGTCAGACGTCACCGCTGGAAGCCAGCCGCTGAGAGCTTTCCCTATCACGGCTGGATACAACCACTCAGCCGATTTCTGCTGAATGCCAGCCGCTATGGTCGTCCGAACGCACTGTTTTCATTCAAATCAAAAACTTTTGACATTATTGACATTGACATTTAACTGACATTTTTTAAGTTTAAAATGGATTATTTTCTTTTTATTACCAAATTTTAAATTTACTGGAATTGAAGAATGCTAGTTCTTTATTTCTAACATTCAGTTGTAATTTGATGGTTATCCTTCAGAAATCCTTCTGTGGCTTTTTTCTTTTATTCCAAAACAAATAAGAAATACATAAACTGGTTGGTTAGATGATTTTGCCGTTAAGTTTCAAATTCAAGTTGTACCAGTACCTATATATTTTTTATACATAGTATAAGCTAAAGTGGTAAGTTAGTAGTTACATGATTTGTTTAAATATTAATCAGATAATTTTAGGAACAATGGATGAATCGGCCTTTAAGCCAGCAGTTTTTTCAACTGTCAGCAAAAAAAAGATACCCAGAAAGTTAATGGAAAGTAACACGTTTGAGGAAGGAAATTCGATATTTTCAGTAAATAATACTCAACTATCCGAGAAAAGTCATTCAGAGATAAACCACCAGTTAGAAGAACAAAGAAGTTTAGCAAAACAGTCTCTTCAAAGAGCAAACAAAGTCGCAGGTATACCTTCCAAATACTTTCGTGCTAACTTCAGTAAATCAGAAACGACAACTAATGTTTTTAATGAAAGTACTGTTAGTGAGAGTGATTTACTTCAAACGCCAAGGAATGCTTCTACGCCCAGAAATTCCATAGCAGATAATTTTGAACAACTTTCTCTTAAGGTAACCGATGCCAACTTTAGCATAGATAATGTTGTGGATGATATTATGAAGATGGTGAAAAATAGTGATGAACAGAAAAGTAGCATGTTCAGACCAGGAGAAGAAGCAGCCAGCATGTTGTTAGCTGATGAGTTGTCATGGCGTAGAAAGAATGAGGTACCTTTTCAAGATGAATTTTCTGAAAGGGGGTCTGTAGGCGAATTTTTTCGTAAGAAAAGTGAGACGTTATCAAACTTCTTACCAGGTGCTAGTCCTGATACAACAAGAGAACCAGTTCCATTAATTGAACCTGAAGATAGTATTGTAGAGCATGACCCTTGTGATGAGCATAAAAAGAGTTTGAGTATTTCTCTAATACAGAAGATGTTGTCAGATTCAAATCTAACTCCTAAAACAGCCTGTGATAATATTTTTAAGTTTGGTGAGAAGGTGAGTTTTGTTCCAATTGAAAATAAATCATATTCTTTGCCTGGTAGTAGGAATTTGTCATATACGAGCGATCATTCTGAAAATGATGCTATAAAGCACATCCATAATAAAGAAAATATAGATTCTCTTAATGTAAAGACCCCATCAACACAGTTATTAATTTCACCTACCAGATCATCTTCTAGGACCTCAGGAACTTTCTCAAGAGCTTCAAGCTCTCTATCTTCATTGCAGAACGGAAAATTACCTATTGAAACTACTAAATGTGAGTTAGTTTGGGGTTGTGTTAAGGTAGGAAAATCGGTTACTCAGGAATTTGGAATAAGAAACAGATCTTCCAAAAGATTGGGCATCCAATTATCTTTATCTAGCCAAGAATTTAAAATTAGAAAAGATAATAGAAGTGATAGTGAGCCTTGCAGTGTACTTAAACTTTTGCTTCATCCTCATGAAACTAGGTCTATTATAATCTCGTTTATTCCAACAAAAAAAGGGGCAGCTATAGATGAATTGCTTTTTACTTCTTTGGATCCAAATTTAACACAGAGCAGAAAGCAGTGCATGCGTCTATTTGGTTATGGAGGTTCATTTAAAATAGATTTTTCTAATGTAACTAGAGATACCACAGGCAAATTTTGGTTGTCTCTTGGTAAGTTAGATGATCGAGTTTCAATATCATCAACTTTTAAAGTTAAAAATAAAGGAGATACACCAATTTTTGTTTATATTTCGATTCAGTCTTTAGATTCTTGTAAACTTAGTGTTGCACCAAATTTCTTTGTAGTGATGCCTCAGACACACAAGGAAATAGTTGTACGGTATAGACCTTCAACTGAAGATTATAACTTCTTACATAAATCTGTTCTTAATCAGTTGGTACTGGATTTGGGTGTCCTTAATGTTGTAGTTGGAACGGAAGTTGACAGAGGTAGAATTAGAAAAGTTTATGAAAAATGTGTTGAAACAGGTTTTCAGATAGACCAACTGACCAATATTATTAAAGAAAAAGTGGATAATGAAGCAATGCCAACAGATTTAATAAAATTTGGAGAATCTCCTATCTATTTGAAGGAACTTTTAAAGTTACTAAATCGTTATCAAATTGTTTTAACTCTAGAAAGGGATCCAGAGCAGACTATTTTTCAACACTTTTCAGATGATTCAGGATTGTATCAGTCACTCTATCAAGATAAGACTGTAGTATGTAATAAAACTGGTGGATTAAGCTGTTGCCATGTTGCCCCAGCTATTATTTTATTAACACTTCCATACAAATACAAAGATAGTATATTTATAAAGTCTGATTCTGATCATAAACTGAATTTTAAAGTGAGTGCTCAAGATGAATTAGAAGTGAAACCTAAAGATGGAAGTATAGAACCTCACAGTACCACTATTTTATCTGTAAAATATCAAACGTCATCACCAGTAGATAAAAAAACTTTGCTAATTTTAATCGACATTGAAAATGAAGTCTTTGAAGTTGTTGTTAATGTGGACTGTTTAGGTCAAGTCAAGCAAAAAAATAAATCGTTTCTTAAATGTGTATAGACTGAAGAATACCATAAGTGTTTTATTGGTTCGTAATATATAATTTTATTATTTTTTATAAGACAATTTTGCTAAATTTTATACTCCAAATTAGTAAAATTGTTAGAAACACTGTGTTTTGTTAATGTTTACAGCACTTGTATTGTATTTATGTATTTTCTGTTTTATACACTTGACGAAGATGTTAAATTGCGTATTTTATAAACTTTATATTCGAAATAAAACTAGTGTCTGTAAAGGTAAAAATAAATGAGTTATATATTTCGATGTCATAAATATTTAATATACTTTTTTTATATAATAATAGTTTCATTTTTATCAGAAGAACAATTTTCAAATTCCTTTTCTTGATCTGTAGGTAGTTGGAAGACAGTTTTGACAATTACCAACAGGGCAAGCTCCGCAGGCTGCATTACTGAAAATTACAACTTTTTGACAGCTGCATGTTATACCACATCCTAAGTCATTATAAGTGGCTGGACAATCCATTGTGGATCTTGACCTGCTCGCAAAGTAGTCGCCACTCCTGTCGATTCCTGGCAACTTATCACCATCTTCTGACCCTTACAACCTGTAGGCATTCTTCTACGATATACATCTTTAAGTGCAATTATTGCAAAATATTACAAGCAGTTCTTCTGGTGCAGACTTATTTAGCTTTTTTACTGATTTCAAGGAACCTTCGCCATTTGTTCACCCCCAATCAGTAGGACAAATAATATTTTTGTTCCCAAGCTAAATTTGAGTTTGTACATGAAATTGATTGAGAGCATCAATGATGGAACAAGTGATTATATAGTTTAACCTCAGCATTTTTAGTAGTAGCTTCAATAAAAGCAACTAATTCAGAAGCATATTGCAAATGAGAGGAAGGGTCATGGTTATTATACTTTAAAATAATCCTGTAGGTGCCTACAGGGCCGTAACTACCATTGGGGCAACCGGGATCCCCGGCCAAAGGGGAGCCCCCGTTTGGTTGGCTGTGCATAGATTTAACGAGGCCAAACAAACTTTTCAAAGTACTTTCAGTCAAGTTCTACTTCGAGTTGTCCGATTATAAATAATAAGTTCACGGCTTATTAATTCTAACAACTTCAATTATTGATTTTAAGGGGATGGGTACGAACTTTCGGCTTCAATGCTATTTAAATGGGATTCATTTTTTTCGAATCCTGGGAAAACTAATAAGTATTTTTAAAGAATTTAAACGCATAATGAAAGATTACGTTATTACCGAGGGCCGAAAGTCCCTGAAAACTTCTATAATGTTTATTGTAATAAGTTACAGGGTTGAAAAACTAAGAGAAAATTTAGTGTGATTTTTAATTTTAAATATCTCATTCAAAAGAAATTTTTTGTTCATTCTAAGGGACTTTCGGCCCTCGGTAATAAAGTAATATTTTATTCTGCGTTTAAATTTTTCAAAAATACTTATCTTCTCAGGATTCGAAAAAAATGATTACATTTAAAATACATTTAAAAATTTGACAGGCGTCAAAATGTTCCTTTCCTTTTAACCTGCTTCACCTTCACGATTATAATAATTTTTCCCTCAAAATCTCTCCATGAAGTCACCTCATTTTCTTTGCTTTCAAAGCACAAAGCAGCTCCGTCTTTTAGATGGCTTCTTATAATTTGCAGTTTTCGAAGTTCTGCAAATATGTTGGAATTTGTTTTTTAAGATTTTAATAGAAGGTACCGGATGTCGTTTTCTAATATCCTTGCCAAATTGGATTCTGCTCTCATTAGAATTGTATACAATTACTTCCCGACAGTCTCCTCCTTTTTGACATTCTCCTATCTCCTTAAATTTTTCTTCCACTTTTTCCATATCGAATTTTAACGCGTTCTCCAATTTTTCTTCCACCTTTTCAATTTTATGTATACTACCTCCTCATCAATCTGGTTTATCTCTTCCTGCATTTTCTGTAAATATACCTTCATATCTTCCTATTTTTTTAACTACCAACGAACTAGTTTACCTCTTCCTGCATTTTCTGTAAATATACCTTCATCATATTTTCCTATTTTTTTAACTACCAACGAACAGTATCGTTCGTTGGGAGGCGGGAGGCAGGGCCGCGCCGTCCATAAGGGCGAAGGGGGGCGGTGCCCCCCGGCGCCGTATTGAAAAGGCGCCGGTAGGTGCTGAAAAATTTTTTTTGGCAATACCGAAATTACCAGACTTTTTTTTTATTACCAGAAACAATAAACAAAAGTAATGACATCGACTAAGGACAAGAAGGATTTTACCCACTGGTGAAATTAAACCAGAAATATTAACAATATTTTATTGTAAAATTGAAAACTTCCCAATCGTAGGTAAATAAAAATAGCAGCTAATATTACTTAGGTCCCATAAGTGTACGAAACCTTATTTATCTCATTAATCTGAACTATAATATGTTTGTTCTGTAATAGTGTAATCGTCGTTTTTTGTAAATAACGAAAAAGTGGTTCAAGCACTTCAAGAATGAAGAAAGGAGAAGCAGTTATAAAAAATGATATTTCTGGGGAAGTGTGGGGAGCATTACGAGAGACCTATAGACAGTATATTAGTACCTGTTTACAAAAACATGGAAGATACAACAATAACAATGTACAAACTACAGGGCCATAGAACTACTTAGTCACACCATGAAAATATGGGAGAGAGTAGTTGATAGACGGATACGTTCAGAAACCGAAATATGCGATAATCAATTTGAGTTTATGTAGGGCAGATCTATAACAGATGCAATTTTCATTATAAGGCAGCTGATGGAAAAATACAGGAGTAAAGAAACAAACGCTTATATGCTAAATCTTGAGAAAGCATATGATGATAGAATTTATCGAAAGATTCTGTGGTGGGCACTCAATAACAAAGGAGTTCCGGATGAATATGTAAATATTGTGAGGGATATGTATGAGGGAGCAACAACTAGTGTTAGGGCAGGTAAGGAAGGGACTGATAAATTTCATGTGAAAGTAGGATTTCACGTGTACCAAGACTCAGTGCTTAGTCTTTATTTGTTCTTATTAGTTTTGGATCAGATAACAGCGAAGCTACAGGGTAAAATTCCCTGGTTCTCAATGAATGCTGTTGATGTTGTGTTAGTATGAAATGGTAAAAGCAACTTATAACAAAAACTGGAACAAGGGAGACAAGCTAGAAAAGAGCTTAAAACTTTTTAAATAGTAATAGTACTACCTACTATCGGTATTATAGAGTAATGGGGAAATATATGGAGATGCATGTAGTGGAATTAGAGTGGGATGGATAGATGGATGAAGTGGAATGAAGCGAGTGGTTTGTTGCGTGACAGAAAAATTCCAATGAAGCTGAAGGGAAGATTCTATAAAACAGCTATAAGGCCAGCTATGATGTACGGAACTGAATGTTGGACACTTAAAAAGAAAGAAGAACAATGAGTGCATGTTGCTGTTGCGAAAATAGGAATGCTTAGATGGATGACTGGAGTGACAAAGAAGGATAAGATTGGGAATGAGTATATTAGAGGAAGTCTAAGGGTGACACCAATAGATGCCAAAATGAGAGAGCATATGTTAAGATAGTTTGGTCGTGTTCAACGTCGAGACGTCAGTCACCCAATACGAAGAATTCTTGAACTGCAGGTTCCTGGAAGGAGTAAGAGAGAAACACCAAAGAAGACCTGGGGTGAGACGCTTAGGCAGGACGTGTCGGTAAAGGGGATTAATATCTATATGATCCAAGACAGAAACTTATGGAGAAATGCAATAATTACTGAAGCTGACCCCGCATAGAGGTAAAGACAAGAATAACGATGAAACAAATAATTTGTAGGTTTTCGCTTTGTGCATGACTGACGCGGCACCTAGCGCCTTCATCTGACGTTTTTGGATCTCACAATTTGACATTAAGCATATGATAAATAGGTAACAGTTATATACCATTTTTGACAAAAATTTTTATACAAACAATGACAATGACATTACAAAGATAGCTCCAATATTGTCATATTTCGCCACTATTCACGTTGGCATCGTTTCAAGGTACCCCACCATAGTCACGCACGGAGCGAATACGGTATACCGATTCACTAAGTTGCAAAAAACTACTTACAAATAGAGGAGGAAAGGGGCGCCTAAAATTTCTTGCCCCGGGGCGCTTTAAAGCCTAGGCGCGGCCCTGGCGGGAGGCATTGTACTCCTCATACCAATCTGAAAGATGTTCCTCGAAAGTTATTCTAAAACGTCTCAATCCAACACGCTGCGCTGGAAGATTCGATGCAGTCAATGCATTGAAACAGAGATTTTGCGATGTTTTGAAGTGCCTTTCAAGTCCAGTTCTGACAACTAACAAAAGAAATTAAAGAGACGAAGCAGCACAACTGAAAAAGGAACTAGAATCATTCAAATTTGTTTTGTTACTAAATAGTTACTCCATACATTTTTTAAGCCATACCTTGCATTTGTTAGAGAAGTCAATTTTATTTCTTTAATGTGTAGGGGATCAGTAGAAGCTTAAGTTCAAGTTTTTGGGGTCGCCACCCTTGTCCCCCGGCCGCCATCTTGGAAATGCAAAGGGGTTTCGCGCTATATCTCGTAAACTACTAACCCTACAGACATAGGCGTAACCAGGGGTGGTTTTGGGGGTTATAACCCCCCCCCCCATTGGGATCGACTTTGAGCTCTATAAGCTTAACACCATACCCCTCAGAGACCTTCCAGTAGTTGTAACCCCCCCTCTTTCCAGTAGTTGTAACCCCCCTTAGGATCATTCTGGTTACGCCTATGCCTACAGAAAATCTAATTAAACATAAAATGTAGCAAATTAAATTTTCTACAATTTTGTTTCTATTACTTTTTATCGTCAAGTGACATACAAAAAAGATATAAACCAAAATATGTAAAAATTTTTTAACAAGTTTCCTTTTGGAGGATATAACTTTTTTCAGTTCATTTTAAAATAACATAACACTATAGGCGTCTATTGGCTCCGTGCGTCTCCCCTCTACTTACAGTCACGTGACACGCTGTCAGATTTTGTAAGGACGTTTTAACATTGAGTCTTATGGGATTATTTTGTTAAACTTGAATATTTTATTTTGTAGTGATAATTACCGAAAAAAATTGTTAGAATTCATTAGTTATTAATTTATACTGTAATTTATAGTGCAACAAAAATATTTTCTTTTGCGTTAATAAAGATTTATTGACATAAACTGCGATAGTGAGGTTATGTATACAAAATCGAACTGATAATCAATATTGGAAAGTGAAGAATTTATATCAGATTAAGTGCGTTTTTATTTTCTGTTTATATTAATACATAATATCACTAGCGTGACACGGCATTTTTTTTAAATGTCTCATTTAAACATACACAAAGCGTCCTTATAAAATTTCAAAAAACCGCCACCATGAGCAGGTCGGTCGATTTTGCTTTGACACTTTGTTAACGCTCGGGGCGAATAGGCTCTGAGCTTCGCTGGTGGCGCTCCTGGCGGATTACTAATTCAACTTTCACTGGTAATTTTTAAATTTATTATTTAATTGTTATTGCTTAATATTTACAACGCAAAAAATTAATTAAATTGTACTCGATTTTTTTAAGATTTTGCTAATCATTTTGACGTTCTATTGATAAAATATGAATTTCTTACTTCAGATACTTTCACAATTATCGTGTAGATGGCGCTAAGATTACCGTTTATTTCAATCAACGATATTACGGAACATTAAAAAAAACTTAAATTCAGTATTTAAAACGTAAGTATATTTAAGGTAAAAATATATACCACAGCTTTGACCAACTAATATTTTTTATAATTAATGTTTTTACTTTTAATTTTAAATTAATCACTTTGACATTTATGTCAAATTTCCGGTAAACGTTTCCAGACTTGCCACTACTGGCGCTCGTGAATTTGTAAATATCCCCTCTACGTACGAGCTCACAGCGTAGAGCAATTTTGTAGAGGGTTTGTCAGCGAAGAATTTCCACTATAAAGTTGTTTAATTATATTTATTTATATAGGTTTTACAGCGCTCCAAACTTGACCAGATTCCAGAATGCTCATAGGGATACAATAAAAACAAAAGTTAGGCTTACTTTTCTATCGATATATATTTTTTATTCATACAATTTATTATGATTTTAATATTCCTATGCTATTATTACTCTGTTTTTGACCTTTCTCCCCACTATAAAACTTATAACCCTAAGCATATATAGAAAAGGCCCAAGAAGTTGTTTGTGGACAAATTCGCCGGTTCAGAAGAAGAATGACGCAACCGCAAAATGCAAAATTCTTAAGAAGAGCAAAAAAAACGATTTTTGATATCAAAATCATAAAGTGTGATCAAAATTAGCCATTCACCACACCGTGATCAGGATATCGAGATTTAAGCATTTTTTGGGGTGTGCCGATTTTCTATGAAGTAACATAACTTTGTTCCTATTGTATATTTTGACTTAAAATTTTCCAAAAAAACTACTTCACGAAATATATTTTATTCTTGTGTTGGTTAAAATTATAAACTAAAATGTTTGTCACTCAACTTTTTTAAGTAAACATGAAACTAACGAAATATGGTGACAAAATGGTTAAAAATTAACAACTCCTTTTTTAATGTGTCTAAACATTTTTGACAAATTTCATTGTTATCTACATAGGTACTTCAGAGATGACACAGTAAATTTTTAAAAGAAAATATTTACAGCGACCAAAGATACAGCGAGGTAAATTTGAAAAATCATTAAAATTTATTTTTGGATTTTTTGTATAAAATTTGATTTTTGAACGTGTTCCACCACCTCTAGATAAAAATAAACTTCATATTCGGATTCAGCGACCTCGAAAACATAAAAATAGACCAAAATTGGTCATTCACCTTAAATTTGATTTTCGTGGTCGGCATAACGGTTGATGCCGCTCGCCTGATATATGGATAGAAAAATATTATTTTTATTGTATTCCTATGAGAATTCGAGAATCTGGTTAAGTTTGGAGCGCTGTAAAACCTAGATAATAAATAAAATTAAACAATTTTATAGTGAAAATTGTTCATTGAAAAATCCTCTACAAAATCGCTATGTTATTTTATTGGGAATTGAACAGAAAAAAAGTTATAACCTCCAAAAGGAAACTTCTTACAAAATTTTCTCTTATTTTTGTTTATAACTTTTTTGTTGGTCACTTGACGATAAAAAGTAATAGATATAAAATTGTAGAAAATTTAATTTGCTACATTTTATGTGTCATTAAATTTTCTGTAGGATTAATGGAGTCACTAAAGGTGGATATGAGCTATTACCTCCGATTTCGTTGAACCTCCTTCGATTTGCATGAAAATTGGTGAGTGGTTAGAGGATATCTTAAGGAACAAAGGTGACATGGTGCCAACTTGCGCTTTTACCCTGGGGGTAGATGCCACCCCTTCTCAGGGGTGAAAATTATTTTATTAAAAATAACCCCATAATTCCATAGAGGGACAAATTTCAAGCAAAATTTGATATATAAAGTTATTAAAATAAATCAAAACTTTTTGAGTTATTAAAGATCAAAGATTTTAATTTTTCTTGAGAAAAATGCATGTTTTTAACCAATTTTTCATCAATAACTCAAAAAGTGTAAGTTTTTATAAAAAAGTTATGATTATCACAATTGAAGCTAATAAAAAATGAAATAAATCCCTAAATTAGAAAAACCTTTTAGTGGTAACTAAAAGTGAGTTATAGGTAATTGAATGTATATTTTTTTCAGCGAGTAAAAAAGTCGAAGTATTCAAGCTGAAATAACGGGAAATTAATGATAAACTTTTTAAACATTTGTCAAAGTACTTAAAAATATCTATCAAATGAGCCCCCGAACATGTTGATAGCGTTAAAATTTATGCTCCGAATTTTATTCAAAATTTATCTTTTAAAAATTTTTCCAAAAAATGTTATTGTTTTTTTTAATAACTCCGTTTGTGTTTACGATATCACGTTCATCTAAAAATTATTTGAAAGTTAATTCCAACCAAGTGCTATTTAATTACGTTGAACCTAATCTTTTAGACCCCTCAGTTTTTTAAAAATAAAAGGTTAAATGACCCCGGTTGCATGGTTCCCACAGAAAAACTTAAGATCTAAACGTTTCTATCTCGGTTATTTTTTACCCTATAGAAATAGTAAAACAGGTAAAATATTTGGTACAGAAAACAGTAAAATTTGGTTATATTTCATTTTTACGTATATTGAGTATTTTTGGAGTTATTATCAAAAGAATATGACAATTACATTAATTTTTAAAAGTATGATTTTTTTAAATTATACCTTTCTTTCAAAAATATGCATTCTAAACCGGTTAAAATTATCGAAAACATTACTTATGCTAATATAAAGAAGTTCTTGTAAGGATTGCTATAAATTTTAATTTTTGTGGAAATTGCGTATGTTTTATTTTTCACTTTTTCCTAAAATATTCGAAACGGTTCTTTTATTTTCATTAAAACTTGCTTAATTTTGACGCTATTACCTTGTTCTGAAGCTCATTTGATAGGTATGCCGAAGTACTTTGACAAATGTTTAGCAGGAATATTCTACTATACATTGCATCGTTTTCCCGTTATTTAAGCTTGAATATTTGGATTTGAGTACTCGTCGAAAAAAAATACACATTCAATTGCCAATAACTCACTTTGAACTAAAATTAGTTTAGTTCTTTATGTGAGGAATGTATTTAATTTTTTATTATCTTCAATTTCAGTAATAATAACTTTTTTGTAAAAGCTCATAGTTTTTGATTTATACGTGAAAACCGATTTAAAACATGCATTTTTTTACGAAAAAATAAAATTTTTGGTCTTTAATAACTCAAAAAGTGTTGGATTATTTTAATAACTTTATATAACAAATTTTGCTTATAATTTGTTCCTCTATCGACTTATGGTATTATTTTCAATAAAATAATTTTCATCCCCGAGAAGGGGTGGCATCCACCCCCAGCGTAAAAGCGCAAGTTGGCATCATGTCATCTTTGTTCCTTAAGGTATCCTCTAATTACTCACCAATTTTCATGAAAATCGATGGAGGTTCAACGAAATCGGAGGTGAAAACCTTCAATGACTGCACTAGATTGCTAGTTTAATAGATACAGCGCGAAAGCCCTTTGCACCCCTTTTTCCAATACGGCGGCCGGGGGACAAGGGTGGCGACCCCAAAAACTTGAACTTAAGCTTCTACTGAACCCCCTACACATAAAAAAAATAAAATTGATTCCTCTAAGAAATGCAACCCTAAATGTACCTAACATTTCAATGGACTAAGTTGTGCAAAATAAAATCCTTGAAATCCTCAACATAGTCTCGAAAACACTGCAATCAGAATATTTGGACCTTTTAATAACTTACAGTTTACTTGAAGAGAGCCTCTTAAAACTAACTGAAATGAGAGGACAATTTGAAACCTTTGAAGAGGCTTCAAATATGTGTCAACGTTGGGGAATGCCAGTAGGGTTCGTTCCAAAAAGAATGCAGAAGACGAAAGAACATTTCGATGAACTGTGCGAAGATGAAAGACATCAAGAACCCCAGTTATGCTTTACAGTAACAGTGTTTTATTCAATGATCGACACATTATGCCATCAGCTAGAAACTCGCTTTCAAGGAATGAAAGCAGTGTTAGATACGTACCGAATAATGGTTAAACCATGCAAACGAACAAGATCTTCAGAACGAAGCAATCAACTTAAACGTTTTAAAGATGAGAGACTGGTGGGTTTACCCCCCCCCCCCCCTTTCGCTGGGGAGCAGACCCCCGGCAGGGGTTCCCCGATCACGTTTGCCCCGGGGCCCCCAACAAAATTAGTTATTTAGTATACAGTGATGAGCGCGCTAATAACCGGCAAAATAGCGTAAAAGATGGAAAACATATTAAATTGTGAGATAAAAAGAAATAAAACTAGTAGATGTGTTAAAATTAGCGATAGTAACATATACATTGACATTATATTGATTGTTTCCCACATTTAAACGTATCAGAGGAGTATGTCAACTAAAACTGTCACTGTGACACTGGCATTTCTCAAACTCGTCCGATACGTCTAAAAGTGGGAAACAATCAATATAATGTCAATTTTTAAGTTACTATCGCTAAATTTAACACCTCTACTAGGTTCATCCCTTTTTATTGCACAACTTAATATGTTTTCCATCTTTTGCGTTATTTTGCCGGTTATTAGTGCGCTCATCACTGTACACAGTATGGTGCAAGTGAAAGGAATAAATTCGTTATTTCGTAAACCGGCGACTTTAAGGAAAAATCCCGAAACAGATCTATTATTATTTTTAAATTATGATATTTTGGCATAATATGTCATACTAGTTACGTCAACGATCTGGACGTGATGACGTAATCGATGATTATTTTAAATGAGAATAGCGATTGTGTGCTAGCTCATTTGAAAGGTAATTCAATTCTCTATTCAGTAATGTAAACATTTACATAATTATTTGTACAGGGTGTCCAAAAATAATATTTTAATTAAATAATTTCACAAAAAATAGAAGAATGTAGGTATGTAAATATAACTCAGAATACATTTTACTGTTGGCCGAAAACAGAAAAAATGTTTAGGGTACATTCCATGTCAAATCACTCAGGCAAAAATATTTGGATCTCCGATTTGTCTGAAAATTGGCATATGGCTTCTGCGGAACGTAAAAATAAGATATTTAAGGTCAAAAAATCTTCTTCTTTTTTTCTCAAAATGTTATTTTATGCGATTTTACAGTGATTTGGTGTTTATTTAAACAAATTTGCATTTTCTGTCGTAAAGTATCAATGAAAAACATAATATTTTAATAGAAAGGACTCAAAAATGTCATTATATGGCATTATAACAAGTTATTTTGAATCAAAACAAGTTTTTGATCAAATCTTATAGTGTAAAAAACGTTAAAATACCGTTTTTTACATTTTCCTCCATTCCCAAAATAGATCATCATCGATTTGGCTGAAAATTTGCCCATAGATAGCCAAAAGATAGGACTTTAAGTGGTTAGAAGGATTTGAATTATATTACAATACCAAAAAAGTTACATGCAGTAATATCAGACTCAAAAGTATAATATTAGTCCAGTCGGGAGTCGGGATAGCATTTGACCTTGAATGCCGAGCTGCCCAAAATTTTATTTTTCTGATCTTTAGGGGAGTCAATAGTAGCCTAAATTTAAAATCACGAATGAATTCCTCCGTTACGTTAGCCGCCATCTTGATTTTAAAGGAGAACCTGTTTTGCTCAATATCTCCGCCATTTTTAACTTTTCGACAAAAATGGTAGGAACTGAAATTGTTCCAAATAAATCGTATTTGCAATTATTACAATTTCTTTTTAACAATTTTGGTCGTGAGGTCGATATTTTCGAGTTAATTGTACTTACAGTAGACGCCTATATTTTTGACTATAATATTGCATGTAACTTTTTTGGTATTATAATATAATTCAAATCCTTCTCACCACTTAAAGTCCTATGTTTTGTCTATCTGTGGGCAAATTTTCAGCCAAATCGATTATGATGTATTTTGGGAATGGCGAAAAATGTAAAAAAACGTATTTTAACGTTTTCTACACTATAAAATTTGATCAAAAGCTTGTTTTAAATCAAAGTAACTTGTTAGAATGCCATATGATGACATTTTTGAGTCCCTTCTATTAAAATGTGTTTTCCATTGATACTTTACGATAGAAAATGCAAATTTGTATAAATAAACACCAAATCACTGTAAAATCGCATAAAATAACATTTTGAGAAAAAAAGAAGAAGATTTTTTGACCTTAAGGGCCGGTACTTTATGTCTCCGTTAACAGCCGGTTAGTTAACCGAGGTTTAATCGGGACAGAAATATATGCAAAACATAGACATAAACGCAATTATACTTATTATTATATTCATAAATAATTATAATAATAATTATAATTGCTTTTATTACAACGCAAGAGGCCCAATGGGGTACTTTTCTGTCCCGATTAAACCCCGGTTAGCTAACCGAGGTTTAACCGGGACATAAAGTACCGGCCCTAAATATCTTATTTTTACGTCCCGCAGAAGCTATATACCAATTTTCAGACAAATCGGAGGTCCAAATTTTTTTTTGCTCCAAAATTGAGTGATTTGATATGGAATGACCCTTAGTTATTTCAGAAAGTTTGAACATTCAATTTAAGCGAAAAGCAGTGTTAATTTGTATAAACATTTTGGTCTGATTTCTGACAGCAGTAAAATGTATTTTCAATTAAAGAAATTACGTAAAAATAAATTATGTAAATGTTTATATCTCTGAATAGAGAATTAAATAGCCTTTCAAATGAGCTAGCACACAACCCCTATTATTATTTAAAAAATCATCCATTACGTCATCATGCCAAGATGGATGACGTCACTTGTATGATATATAGGTATGCCAAAATATCATAATTTAAAAATAAAAATCGACCTATTTCGAGATTTTTCCTTAAAGTCGCCGGTTTACGAAATAATGAATTTATTCCTTTCATTTGCACCATACTGTATATTCTTGTTTTGATCTTGTTAGCGTCTCTCTGGCCTCTTTCCTGGCTGTTTGCAGTCTGTATCTCAGCTCCAAGGGATAATTGTCAAAGTTGTTTAGTGGTTCAATCTCGTTCTGTACATTTGTCGGCAGTCTACAGGTTTTTCTGAATACCTATACCAATTCGAACTGTGCGTGTAATCTGAAAGTACCGAAATGTATGCAAAGCAATAGTATTGTAGGTAGGTACATACCCACATGCTCCAACGTGTCGGGAATTTTGACAGTTGTATTTGAAGATACGCATTTAAATGCTTGTAAGTATTCTCTAAAGCTCCAATTGTCTCGTGGTCATAGGTATGCTGTGGAGTTTAGTTGCTCTATTAGCAGCAATGCGTATGTTTCTTTAAATATTCTTGCCATAAATTCTGTGCCTTGGTCTGTTACAATTATTACCTTCTGGGTACTCCATGTTATGTATGGTCTATCCTATTGTATGGTTGTGAGACATGGACGTTAAAAACCACAATGCTAAACAAAATAGAAGCATTCGAATTGAGGTGCTATCGACGAATCCTAAAGATATCGTGGGTTTCGCACACTTCCAATGAAGATGTTCTTCAAATGCTGAATTCAGAACGTCTGCTCACAAGGATCATACAGAGGAGAAAAACAGAATACTTCGGCCATATAATTAGAGGACCTAAATACCATCTGCTTCGTCTTATAATACAAGGAAAAGTGGAGGGAAAGAGATGGATTGGTCGAAAGAAACTTTCATGGCTGCGTAGGTAATATTAGACGATGGTGTGGCTGCACAGTAGAATTATTTCGCGCAGCAGCCGATAAGAGAGAGATTTCAGGAAATTGTAAACATGATGACGGCCAACGTCTGAATACAGACACGGCACCTAAAGAAGAAGAAGAAGGGTACTCCATATCTCAAAATGAAATTTTCTACCAATGTTTTGGTTACTGATTTGGCTTCTTTATTTTGTATTACGTATTATCCTTCTATGTATTTGCTTAATTCGCATTGTAGTGTCAGTATACAAGTGTAACAAAAATACAAGTTATAAATTAAATCACATATTCTGAGACCAAAAATAGTTTGATTGAACCTAACTTACCTTAGTAGGTACAAAATGTGCACATAGAAAAAGTTACAGCCCTTTGAATTTGCAAAATGAAAATCGATTTTTTCCAATATATCGAAAACTATTATAGACTTTTTATTGAAAATGGAGATGTAGCATTCTTACGGCAGGAATATCTTAAATTATAATGAAATTTGTGCATCCCATAAAAATTATATGGGAGGTTTTGTTCCCTTAAAGCCCCCACACACATACTTTTGTGTCTTCTTCTTCTAGTTCCTCATCCTATCGGAGGTTGGCTATCATCACAGCTATCCGTACTTTATTGGCGGCTGCTCTGAAAAGATCTAATGAGCTGCAACTATACCACTTTCTTAAGTTTCTCAGCCAGGAAATTCTTCTTCTACCTATGGATCTTTTCCCCTTAATTTTGCCCTGCATTGTGAGTCTTAAAATATCTCATATTTCGCACCTTTAGTAATGTGGCCGAGATATTCCAGCTTTCTTGTTTTGTTCTTTATCACCTCGCAATCCTTTTGTAGTAAAATTTAATAAAAATTTTTTGTCTTGGTAAAAGTTAGGTACATTAGTTTAAAAAGCCCCTATAGGGCTACAAACATATAAACAAAACGTTTTTGCTCTGTAACAAGAGCATCGTCAGTGTTACAAGAAAATGGTGAGCCAACCCAAAAAATACAAAGGTCAAAGCCTTTCAAAAACAGACTAAAAGTCTCATATAGATGCAAACATGTCAAAATCCAAAGGATGGATATAATTCCTATGGCTACTGTCCTAGGGCAACATATGATTCCCACACGTGGTAAGTCACTGACGATCGATAGATCGTCAAAACTTGTTCCTCATATTGTGCAATCAAATCTGGCTTTCCAGTATTCTTGCATTAGTCAATATATTGAGCATTCATCTTGTAATTTTTGGAAAATCATTTATAATGGAATGTCTATTACAAACGATAAAAATCACGAATAGTAGACAGTCCATTATAAACGATTTATTAGTTGTAATAGAAATCGGGTATAATAGACAAAACTCTAGGTCCCTTGGAGTCCATTATAAACGGGTTTCGCTGTATTTACATATAGACGGTTTTATATTCTGTTGTTTAATTATGACGAGTATTTTGGTTTTTCGTATGTTTTTAGGTTTACTTATTCAAGTATACCTAAAATACACACAACCAAACGTATATGGAATCACCATGCATTTCAAAGTAATATTTATTTCTTTTGAAAAAACTTGTTATTGTTGCAAGAATAAAGATCTTTATTGAAAATAAACAAATCGACAAGACAATCAGATAGTACAGCTCGATAAAGTTATTTGCTTGAGTTGCAAATTGGACGAAAAAAAAACTAATTTTTCCGTCCAAAAACGAAAATATGCCTTATGTGGGATTATAGAACTTACAACGGGGAAAGATTATTGGTCTTGTGGAGCAAGTAATGTTCTCAGAGGGACATAGCTGTAGAGCTAGGCGTATCACAGGGTGTTCTGTCCAAAATCTATGCTAGGTAATAGGAACTAGGAAAGCTTAAAAATAAAGCATGGGAAAGTCGACAAAAAAGTAATAACGGCTTGCTACGATCGTTTAATTGTTAAATCAGCCGGAAGATACCCAACCATTTCTCACCTGCAGCTCCAAAGGGAGCTTTTGGAAGCTACAGGTGTAACTGTTAAGTTGAAACGATAAGAAGAAGAGTTCGTGCCAAGAAGTATACAGCAGGAGACAGTTAGGGGTTCCCAAGTTATCCAGGCAGCACAAGATTGATCGCCTAAATTGATGTCTTCACCACCAAAACTGGAAAATTGGGAATTGACAAAATGTGCTATTTTCAGAAAAAGGCAGGATTTGTGTAAAATCAGATGACCCACGAAATCGTGTACTTGAAGGTCAAGGAAGACAAGCAAAAACGAAAACTGTCAGATCTGTTCACAAAAATATAGGTACAAGGGGAAGTGTAATGTTCTGGAGAGGAATTGTGATCCGTAAAAAAAACTCCTTTAATTTTCATCCAATCAACTTTACCTGCTCACAAGTATGTTGATAACCTGTAGTTAGGCTCTGGAGAGGTGCAAAAGGAGAAAAATTAATTTTCTTGCATGATAATGGACCTCCACTTACCATTAGAGTGCCTAGAGACATTATTGAAGTAGAAGGTATTCCTTGGTTGGGGTAGCCTGCTTGCTCACTCGAGCTTAACCCTATAGAGTATTTGTGGGATATGCTTAAAAGAAAAATATTTGAGCTTGCCGGGATAATCCACAAAACACCGCACGGCTAGTACGAGCTGCTCTTGAAGATGGAGCAACCTACCACAACAAAATGTCGATGATTTGATTAGGAGCGTCCCACGAAAACTGAAGCTTGTATAAGGACTAGAGTCTAGAGGTGATAATACTGACTAACAAAAAATACAAAAAAATAAACAAAAACAATTGAAACATTATTCGTTTTACATTGAAATTTCTTACACTAGTGACTTTAAAACAACTAGTTTCAGTTTGTTTGTTAAATACTTTATTGTTTATAATTGATGGATTCGACCGTTACTTGATGGAAGTTCATTTTATCTAATAATAAAAACGTTTGTTTTCTATACTTCCACAGAATTTATTATAACTAAGTGACTACAGCTGTTTCGGCAGAGTGCCTTTCTCAAGTGATATAGTTTACAATGTGTTTGCCTTTTTAAGTTTTCAACTGAAGAGGTTGAGGAGTGGGGAGCTGTTTGTCTCGAGTTGGTCATTCAGAATTATATCTGTATTTTTCAGTTTATTAATTTCCATAGATTTTAAAAAAGATAGCTTAAGGCCTTTGTTTTGAATATGCAGAATTTGAAACTCTTCATTGAAAGAATGATTATGATCTAGAAGATGAAGTGCGTATGTAGAAGTGTCTGTTTTTCTATTGTTGAATGCCCTTTTGTGTTCTGCTATCCGTTTGTCAAAAGTTCTGCCAGTTTGACCGATGTACGTTTTCGGACAGTCACCACACGTTAGTTTGTACACACCACTCTGTAGTTGCTTTCTCTTTCGGCTTTTATTGTTCTTAATATATTTGCTTAAGTTGTTGTTAGTTCTGAAAGCTGGTGTTATTCCTTTCTTTTTTATGTATCTGGCTATTTTTGTTGTTATCTTGCCAGTATATGTGAGAGAGCAGAAGGTACTGGGTTCTTTCTGTGGTGGTGGATACACTAATTTCAGGGCTTTCTTATGGAGTTTTTGGTTTAAAATTTTGTTAACTGTTTGTTCGTTATAGCCGTTGTTTCTGCTATTTGTTTAATGATGTTTAGTTCTATCTCGAAGTTATTTTTTGTCATGGGAATTTCTGTCAGTCTATGTATCATGCTATGGTAGGCTGCTAATTTGTTTATGGAGTTATTCTGTTCTGTTTCTATTGTAAACTCAATATTATTATGAAGTGAATTAATATATGATAGAAATTGGTCAAGTTGTCTGTTAGTTCCTGTAAAGCATACTGGTAGATCATCCACGTATCTCCACCAATATAAGAACTGTTTAAATACGGGATGTTTAGAAATTGTTGTTTCAAGTTGGTTCATAAATATATCTGATAGCAATGGGCTTAGAGGATTACCCATAATAAGTCCTACACTGTTGTTTGTGTATATTTGATTATTGAATTCAAAATAGTCTTGATTTATGCAAATTTCAAGAAGGTGTAAAATTTCAGATGCAATGATCGGATTTGTACTATTATGGTCTAGAAGATCCTTAACTAAAACAAGAGTTTCTGTAGAAGGAACACTAGGAAAAAGATTTTTTACGTCAAATGAAATTAGTCTGGAGTTGTTGGGCAATTGAAAATGTTGTATTTTATTAACTAGTTCTAGTGTATTTTTTACGGTGAATTTAGGTGAAAATTTAGTGTATTCTGTAATAATATCTGACAGTTTTTTTGAAAGTTTATATGACGGAGCTGTATAAAAAGAAACTACGAGTCTTGTTCTAGCATTCATACGAGTAAGACCTGTGCCAAGTATAATTAAAATCTAGTTTACCTTATCAGTAGTAATTAGTGTATTTGATTTCGATTTAATAGTGTATTTTAAAAAGTGATTTCTGGACAAAATTTGTACGTATTGCTTTCTTTATATTATTAAACCATTATAAATTGTATTTAATTTATAAAAAGTGCATACCAGCGGCTGGTTTCACCAGTTTGCTGGTTCTTGCTGACCATCCAGCATAATGGCTTTGAATGCAATTCTGATACCAGAACCATTTAAAGAAAAAATATAACACGAAGCTATTGTCTGTATCTGCATGACAAGTACAAACATACACAGTAATCCTACAGTTTCTACCTCAACCATGGCCCTTCAAAGTGCTACAAATACTCAAGCTACTACATCAATTTCGTACGTAAACGCTGCAAAATCTTCGCCGAAACCACCATCCCTACCCAAAAAAGAGCAAGCCATAGTCCTTCACGCAGAAGAAAACCTTAAACTTCTAGATTACGTTAAAGCTATTGGTGATGTCATCGGACCAAAAAATATTTCCTTTGCTTCCAGAATCTCAAATAATAGAATCTGCATATATCTAGCCAACCCAAATCTCGTTGATCAACTTCTGAAGTCCCACCCAACTATCCAAATCGGATCCCTAATTTTAAGTATTAGGAAACTTGTCTCCCCGACAAAAAGAATATTAATCTCGAATATCTCTCCTTATATTCCCCACCAACTTGCAGAAAATGCAATCAAGAGTCTTGGTCTTCAAATAGCCTCCCCAGTGTCTTTCCTTAGAGCAGGAATTCCAGGTGATGAATATTCCCACATCCTCAGTTTCCGCCGCGAAGTGTATGTCTTTTCACCCTCTGATAATTTCGAGCTTCACACCTCCTTATTAATTTCATTTGAAGGCAATGATAATAGAATTTTTCTTTCAACGGACAAGATGGAATGTTTCGTATGCAAACAGACTGGACACGTTGCGTCAAATTGCCCCAATACTTCATCTGACAATGTGTTATCACAAAATTCTACTCTTTCTCATGACCCAACTCCCACTACCGAATCAACGCCACAGCAACAGCATACACAACTTGTGACAGACAATGTGTTATCTCAAAACTCTACTATCTCATATGACCTAACCACCACCACCGAATCTACGCCACAGCAACAGAACACACAACTTTTCTCCCATACTGAATCACATCAAGCTGAAGACGGTGATCCAAACAACATAAATATTCAAAAACCTTCTTCAATTTCTTCTACTCCTCAAACCCTACTGCCAACTTCTGAAGCGAGCAAAATAATTCCCACCGAAGAGAACATTCCCACTAAAAATCCATGTGAAAAAACCTCTGAAGTAATGGATCAACAAGCTTCACTCGGAATCATAGGAGAATCATCCAGTACATCTGTGAAAAGAAGTATTGACGAAACGTTATCCCCTCCCATCGAAAATCTGAATACTAATAATCCAACGTTTGCTCTCCCTCAAACACCACGTCAAACCAACATCCAAAAGCCCAAAAAACCTAAACGCACAGCACCTACTCCTGACGCACTTAAATTTTTCATGAATAAAAATTCCACAACACTCCCATTAAACTATGATCAGCTAATAATGCTAATTGAAAATACCCAAGGTAACAATTCACCTATAGAAATTATCCAGGAATACACAACCGATCTCCCCGGTTTAATAAACCTATTAACCATATCTTACCCATACCTATCAGACAAAACTACGAAACATCGCTTCACCCGACTTAAAAATAAATTGAATCACTATCTAGGTAAAGATATCACTGACAGTGAATTATCTTCCTCCGATGCCTAATTTTCAACTCTATATTACAGTGGAATATTGATGGACTGTTCCATCGTTTACCCATGCTTCAAATCATCCAATCAGCCCTTGAACATGTCAACAAAAACAAAATACCAAAATGCTTGATCCTAAGTGATTCACTCGGTGCTTTACAAACTTTAAATCATGTGTATCCTAAAAACCCCCTAGAGAAAATGGTAAAATCTGAACTAGAAGAGGCTCAAGAAAATTCCAGACGCATTACCTTCATATGGATCCCATCTCATATTGGTATCGATGGAAACGAAGCAGCAGATCAGTGCGCCCGTAAAGTGTCGGAAAGTGTCGAAACAGAGGTAACGGAGTGTCGAAATCTCGCGAGTGACATAAAATCGTACTTTAGAAATATAATCACGTGTAAATGGAACCAAGAATGGAAATATTCACAGACATCTTTAAGAACAATCAAAGATAATGTTTACCCGCGGCTATCGAGAATACGAGCCCGAAAACTTCAAACTGTTATCACACGTCTGCGTATAGGTCACACAAGATACACGCACTCTCACCTGTTTACAAGAGACGATCCCCCTAAATGTGAAATTTGTGACGAAATAAATAATGTAAAACATTTTTTAATTGACTGTCCACTTTTTGCAAATGAACGAATTAGATTCAATATTCCTAACAACATCAACAAACTTTTAGGCACAGATGGTTACTATGACAATATCGCAAACTATTTAAAATGTATAGGGCTATATTATAGAATCTAAATTACTGGAAGTTATACCTACACTGTATTCTTAATTTAAGATACATACTGTAATTATAGATAATAATATCGATAATTATTTAAAACTCATAGAATTATATTATAGATTGTAAGTTATTGGAACTGTACTCCTACACTGTATTCCCGCTAATCACCTCTTGGTGGATGCGGTAAATTTTCAATAAAAAAAAAAAAAAAAAAAAGAAACTACAGGTCTTATTGGGTGGTCAGGTTTGTGTAGTTTAATAAAAGAGTATAATTTAGGAGGTTGTGGGTTCATAATGTTGAGGTATTTCTGTTCTGTTGGATTTAGTATTGATTTTGAATTTTCAATGGCTGGTTTAATTTGTTTTCGGTATTTTTCTGTGGGGTCTTTGTTTAGTTTTGTACTGTTTTGGTTAGTTAAAAATTCTATTGTATTGTTATTTAATTACTTTATTGTTTTATTTAATTATTTTGTATTTGTTATTAAATTGCTTTAAAATAAATATTGTTTGACTTCGTGTGTTAATTTTTTTAAATTCGCACGAAATAATAAGAAATATCAGATGATTCCATATAAGTTTGGTTGTGTGTATATCCCTTTTCTACTTATCACTTACGACTTATCTCTTCTTTGTCAGTCACTTGACAAATTTGCGTATTCATATTCTTAAGTTGCCACCATTCCGACAAATATTAACGACATTCGAGGATACCTTCCTTTTTTTGACGAAATGCCCCTGAAGATGCTCTAGGAGCGAAAGTATACTTGGGCAAGATTTAATAAAACTCAGCGTTCGATATCTGCCCTTTATTTCCGTTAAAATCATAATATGATATATTATATTCGAGCATTCAACTACTTCCTATTTTAAAAAATATTCTTAATCTGCTTCTTTTTAAAAAAAACTAGGGGTTAAACGTGTCGTATCTATTTTGGAATTCTTCAATTTCATGACACTGGCTAGACACTGGTATTGTACTTCGAATTTCTTTTTATATACAGGGTGTCCAGAAACTCTACCGACAAACGAAGACAGGAGATTCCTCAGATAATTTTAAGACAATTTAAACCAATTCACCTAGTCCGAAAATGCTTCTTAAGGGAGTTAGAGCTCTTTGAAGATGGCGTCATGAAATTAGTTTTTCTTAAATACCTCCAGAACGCTTCTATTTAGAAAAACGAAAATTGGTATGAATATTTACTTTTCAGAGATGAATCGATTCCATCCATTGCAAATTTCTAGTACCCGTCATAGGCGTCCGTTTTGGGTAGAGCAACAGGTGTATTATCGCATAACTTTCTTGTCCTTAACTTTTATGCATTTTTGACACCGGATTATTAAATTGTGAGGTATTCTAGTACTAAAAGATACTCTTGCTTTAAGTCGGTAGGACACCCCGTTTTCTAGAAAAATCGATTTGAAAGATTTCGTTTTTGGAATTTGAAAAAAAAATTGAAAGAACTTTTCAACAAAAAACGAAGTATTTTAACAACATAAAGTAAGTGTAACTTTTAGTACTCGAATACCTCATAATTCAATAATCTAGTGTCAAAAATGCTCAAAAATTCAAGACAAGTAAGTTATGCTATAAAATAGCTGTTGACCTACCCAAAACGGACGCCTATGACCAGTACTAGAAATTCGCAATTAATGAAATCGATTTATCTCTGGAATATAAATAAATGTACCAGTTTTCGTCTTTCTAAACAGTTTTTTTTGAAATTTTTTTTTTAATCAAAAAGCGAAAAATTTTCTAATCGATTTTTCTAGAAAACGGTGTGTCCTACCGATTTAAAACAAGAGTACCTTTTAGCACCAGAATACTACACAATTTAATAATCCAGTGTCAGAAATGCATAAAAGTTAAAGATAAAAAAGTTATGCGATAAAATAACCGTTGCCCTACCCAAAACGGACGCCTATGATCGGTACTAGAAATTTGCAATGGATGGATTAGATTTATATCTTGAAAATAAATACGCGTACCAATTTTTGTTTTTCTAAATAGAAGCGTTCTGGAGGTATTTAAGAAACACTAATGACAAGACGCCATCTTCAAAGAGCTCTAGCTCCCTTAGGAAGCATTTTCGGACTAAGTGAATTGGGTTAAATTGTCTTAAAATTATCTGAAGAATCTCCAGTCTTCGTTTGTCGGTAGAGTTTCTGGACACCCTGTATACTGAAGAAGTAAAAAGAGGCCAGGCCTTCTAGACCAGGAAGGATCTGTTTTTAGGTGGATGTGAGAGGTGGCATTCGGATTTTTGCGGATAAAGTTAGGTGATAACTTCGTTAATAATAATTGACTTGTGCTCCTTCTCAAATATGCCCGGAACATTAATAAAAAAAAAATAAAATACTTAAAAATTTCAAAAATTTCGTTTTTTCTACTTTCTTTGCTTATAACTTTAAAACGATTCATTTTGAAACAAAGTGGTATAGGAATAAAACAAAGATAATTAAATTTTCTATCAGATACGATTGGTTAAAAATGTCATAATTTAACACCCTTCCTGCAAAAGAGCAATAAATATAAAATAAGGGGGCAAAACAGGCCTGTCCTTATTCAATGTTTTTCCATCACTTAGGTTACACTTGGAACCTTCCTAATTCGCTTAGAAAATTTTTGTAATGTGCTAAAACCGTCCATTAAATTTCATTAAAATTGACTTACTAGATTTTGCATAATACTTTTGCAATCTAAACTTTTTTTTAAATTAAAATTTTTTAAAATCTTGCACAACAAAAACTAGAACATACAAAGATTTGTCAATTTTTCTACTTATAAAGAAGCACTTCACCTATCTAATGCACGTTACAGAATTGAAATCGGATTATTTAAGCAACCTCAGCAATGTTTTAAAGTTATAAACAATTTTTTGGCTTATAAACAAATTAGTGCAGTGTCCAGGAGGGGTGCTACGGACTCCTTTATTTAGATGGACTTACCCAAGTTTTTTATGTGTTTTAACCCGTAGAACACGAATTTTTTGGGTAACAGTTGATCCGGATGTCGATAAGATTGTTATAAACAAAGAACTTGAGGAATTACATAACATCGATTTTTCGCAAAATAAAGCATTTTTTTGTATTTATTGGGTAATTCTAAGCAAAAAATGTTCTTACAAGTTTTTTCGTAGGATGCATAGTTTTCGAGATAAACGCGGTGGAACATTAAAAAAATCGAAAAATTGCAATTTTTGAACGAGAATATTGATTAAAAAATAAAATAGTAATTCTGCTGACAGCATTTGAAAGTTTAAGTCAAATTATACCGGTTTTAATTATTTGCATTGCTAAAAATTAATTTTATTATTATTAAACAAAGCTATTTGTTTATAAGCCAAAAAATTGTTTATAATTTTAAAACATTGCTGAGGCCTCTTAAATAATCCGATTTTAATTCTTTAAAGTGTATTAGATAGGTATAGGACCTCTTTATATGTAAAAAAATTAGCCAACTTCTAAATGGTCTACTTTTTGTTCAGAAAGATTTTAAAAAATTTGACCTTTTTTAAAAACATTTACATTGCAAATTTATTATGCAAAATCTATTAGCTCGATTTTAATGAAATTTGGTAGACCATTTAAGTAAGTTATAAGAATTTTCTAAGCGAATTACTAAGGTTCTAAGTGCCACCAAAGTGGTTAAGAAACATTGAATAACAACAGGCGTATTTTGCCCCCTTATTTTGTATTTATTGCTGTATTGCAGAAAAGGTAATACCTTAAGACATTTTTGACCAGTCGTATATCATACAAAATTTAATTATCTTTATATTATTTCTCTACAACTTTGTTCCAAAACGAACCGTTTTAAAGTTATAAGCAAAGAAAGCAGAAAAAAATCGATGTTTTTCGAAATTTTTAAATATTTTAATTTTTTATTAATGTTCCGGGTATATTTGAGAAGGAGCATAAGTCAATTATTATTACTGAAGGTGTAACCTAACTTTATCTGCAAAAATCCGAATGCCACCTCTCACATCCAAAAATACACCTTTTTTTACAGATTAGTCCTGGTCTATTCCTTTTGTAGCTGGTACATTTATATAAATTTTATTAAAAACATTTCTTTAAAAAGTTGGACAAAAATTACATCACAGATTAACGAACGTTTTCGGTCTTAGCAGACCATCATCAGGTTAAACTCTAGATCGTTATAGTTGAAACTAGCCACAGAAATTGGTCACATGACCTTTAAATAACAAATTTTAAGCCATATTGACTTAATCTTAACACGTTCGTTAACCTATGATGCAATTTTTGTCCAACTTTTTGAAGAAACTTCTGGTGGATGATTCTTTAAGAACCATCTACAAAAGGAAGTCTTTTACTTCTTCAGTATTATATAGAGTGTCCCAAAAGTAGCGGAACGGTCGAATATTTGGCGAACTAAACATCGGATCGAAAAACTGAAAAATACGTTTTCAATCATTTTCAAAAATCTATCGAATGACACCAAACACCAATCCCCACTACACCCCCTGGAGGTGGGGTGGGGGGTAACTTTAAAATCTCAAATGGAAACCCCCAGTTTTTCTTGCAAATTTGGATTCGTTACGTAAAAGTAGGCAACTTTTATTCAAGACATTTTTTCGAACTGTGGATAGATGGCGCTATAATTGGGAAAAACCATTTATCCTGATACCATCGGTAAATTATAGAAACGGTCTAATATCTCACGAAATGCACTTATAAA
Organism: Diabrotica virgifera virgifera; assembly: GCF_917563875.1. NCBI lineage: Eukaryota > Metazoa > Arthropoda > Insecta > Coleoptera > Chrysomelidae > Diabrotica > Diabrotica virgifera. The sequence continues at coordinate 162,869,598 of NC_065448.1, forward strand.
TGAGACACCAAAAAACAGATTTTTAATCTTTTTCGAAAACCTATCGAATAATACAAATATTAATACAATAAAATTTCTCTATTTTACTTTAGTGCAACCTAAATTGGAATTTGCAAGCGTAATATGGTTTTGTGAGTATATGTCAACGCTTAAAGAATTAGAAAAGGTACAAAATAAAGTTCTTCGGTATTTGTATTTTAAAAAACACAAAAAATGCCCTGATTATAATTCTGTTAGGTCGGCTCACTTAAGAAACGAGTTTAAAATATTGTCTCTAGGACAAAGAAGGGACTTAATGGTAATTATGTTTATATACAATATAATTAACAATAAGATTAACAGCCCATATTTACTTTCACTCATTCCATTCAATATTGCTCCTCGTCGGACACGATCTTCATTAATGTTCAATATACCTCACAATCTTGTTGCAACAAGATCTCCCCTTGCCAATGCACTTAAGTTATTAAACAATTTTAACAGTTTAATTGATGTAGATTGGTCCTTGAATCGGACAAAGTTTTATAAATTGATACTAAGTCAAATTTTAAACACCTCTATGTAAAAAATATTCAAGCCTCTACAATGCTGGAAGTGATAATGAGATAATTTGTATAATTTTTATATAACTTAGAAAGTCATCTATTTAAAACTATAGAATTGTAAATGTATATTTTTTTTAGCCATGTAATGAGACATTTAGTCTGTATGGTTAATAAATAAATAAATAAATAAATAAATAAATACCAAACATGACCCTCCATTCCACCCCTTGGAGGTGGGGTGGGAGGTAACTTTAAAATATTAAATAGCAACCCCCACTTTTTATTGCAGATTCGGATTCGTCATAAAAAATGAAGCAAAATTTATTCGAATCATTTTTTAAAATTGCTGATAGATGGCGCTAATAAATCGTATTTTTCCAATTAAAGCGCCATCTATTAACAATTCTAAAAAATGTTTCGAATAAATGTTGCTTAATTTTTCGTGACGGATCCGAATCTGTAATAAATAGTGGGGGTTGCTATTTAAGATTTTAAGGTTACCCCCCACCCCACCTCCATGGGGTGGGTTGGAGGGTCACGTTTAGTGTTATTCGATAGCTTTTCGAAAAAGATTAAAAATTTGTTTTTTAGTTTCTCATTTGGAAGTGTATTTCGTGAGATATTAGACCCTTTCTATAATTTACCTATGGTATCAGGATAACTCGTTTTTCACAATTATAGCGCCATCTATCCACAGTTCGAAAAAATGTCTGGAATAAAAGTTGCTTACTTTTACGTAGCGAATTAAAATCAAGAAAAACTGGGGGTTTCTATTTGAGATTTTAAAGTTACCTCCAGGGGGTGTAGTGGGGGTTGGTGTTTGGTGTCATTGGATAGATTTTTGAAAATTATTGAACACGTATTTTTCAGTTTTTCGATCCGATGTTTAGTTCGGAAAATATTCGACCGTTCCACTACTTTTGGGACACCTTGTATATGTACATACGTTCATAAAATTTTTCGTTGTGTATTAGCGTTAATTGAAATATTAATACGGGTATTCATATAATATTATGTATTAATTCGTAATTAATATTTCAGTCAGCGGTATTAGTGAGTTACAATAGGTTTCCAATCTTTATCGCATCGTTTTTGATAATGTCTGCAGTAGTTATCGACGAAATTTCAAGAAAAAACAATTTCAGACCAGTGCCTATAAACCCTGAAAACGATGAATGTTTGTTACTTTATTCCTATATTTTTCTTTTACCTGCTTGTTTTTAAAGTTAGAATACTAGTAGCTGACTTTAAAGACCTCAGATTATCTTCCAGATCGATTATGGGAAGAGATCTTAAAAAAGTGAAAATAAAAACAACACATTGTATTAAAAATCGATTTATTTTACACACCTATCTCGTTTAGTACACAAAAATGATGAAACTTATAATACAGATTAGTATATCGATACGCAATACAAATCCAAATGTTGCCATAGCAATTTGGTAACAAATATAGTAACACTGCACTTACACAACCCTAACCAAAATTTACAATATTTAACAACATTCATTGTTATTTACATTGTTTTAAAATAGGGCTTTCAATTAAAATCTAATATAGCACCATATTATTCATGTGTTTATTTCCGGGAAATAAATGAAGTATTAATATTATTATTATATTACAAGTCAGTTAAATATATGCTATTTAAAGATATAAGTAAGAAAAGTGATAGACATGTATTTCAACAAATCCATTATGGCAATATATGAATCTCAATATTCATTAGTGAATATGTTTCTCCAATTGAATTCAGATTAGTTCGACAATATTCGACAATTTTATCCAGATTGTAGCTGGACTCCGCTTTTAAGATAAGTAAAACAGCGTAAAAGAATTTTCATAAAAAAAGGTTTGATGGCTTGAGGGTTCCCATGTTACGTCATGGACTCCGATTAAGGAGAACACAAAAACACGTGCATGGATGCTTATAAGAATGAAGTTATATGTTATTTACAGATGAACCTAGGTTTTGCATCTACCCTGATTCAAGAGGAATAAGAGTTTGAAGAGGATGGTCGACAAGACTCGGGCGTATTTATAGTAGTCTACATACGTACTGGTTCATCCATACAGTGGTCTACAAGTTATGGTGTGGGCTGGAATAATTTTTCATCACCGAACTGTTCCCATTTTTTGCGAAAGGCACTTTGAATCAATATCGATATATTGATCGTATCTTCTTAGAACCTGTTGTCCTTCCCTTTGCCACAGGTCCTGATTTGCGTTACATGTAAGAAAATGCAAGGCCACATACTGAAGAAACATTAAGAGTTTGGTTTCATAATGAGGATATTACACCTTTAGCTTGGCTAACACAATCGAGAGATCTTAATCCCATCGGAAATGTGTGAACTATGCTTCAGAGACGAATTGCTTCCCATCTGCACAATGTTCAGACAAGGTTTTAAAATCTTACACAGGAATGGATTCTGTTGCCTCAAAAAGATATTGATAATTCTATTTGTGCGCTGTTCATTCAGGTTATGCCCTTTTTGTTGGTTGTGAATATAGTATATTTCCACATTATGTCGAAATCCAAAATCGGATACCTCGGTCACATCATGAGCAACAGCGAGAGGTATGGATTACTGCAACTAATTTTACAGGGAACGGTAGAAGGAAAACAAGAACCAGGAAGGCGAAGGATTTACTGGCTGAAATTGTGTTAAGTGTAGTCCAGCCGACTTTTCAGCTATGCTGAATAGACAAAACTCAGCGATAGTGCGGAGAACAGAAGGTAACGTACAGTAAAACCTATTTATCTGCAACCGCGAAGAGAAAACGCGACAGACATTCGTTGATGCGGTGCAAGTGGCTTTGAAGGTTGCAGTTAAATTTGTTCAGTTATACTATACCGGGAGCCGGTGGTAATATTTAAATTAGCGAGTAGAAGATCAGATATTGTCACGGTCATATTTCTGTGCCGCGTAATATCAACCTTTTTCCTGTACGTTACAGATCCATTAGAAATAGCTTGTTTCCGTTATTAATCTTTGTGCAACCTTCATACTTTAATTTCGAAGCTGACAATTTAGATACATAGATATTTTAATAATGAAACTTTTATTTACGAATCAGGGGTAGTTGTGGATAACGGGTAATTCTCTTTCAATGCCACAACAGCAAACTTAAAAAACACAAAGTACGAAAAAACTACAAAAGAGTCAACACAGAATAAAAAGGCTGGATAAGAAAATAAAAAAGAACACTTTTTAATGTTGTGTTTTTTCTCAAATTTTTTGAAAAAATATTTGATCTAGCAAAACTGTAGCTATTTGTTACATCTACAAATACAAATAGAACCTTGTGTTCTAGAATTGCAAGACATCATATTATAAATTTCTTGTCAAAATACATGTCTTCTATAAAAATGTATTAACAATTTGAGCGTTGAATAGTGATATGATAAAAGTAACCTAAAATCTAAATCTACAAAATTCAAATTCCCTTTCACTAGGTTGTGGCGTAATGAAAAAGAAATCAAATTTTTACTTACAAACACTACACGTAAGGCACACTGTTATATAGCGTAAATAAAGCGATAGCATGGCTCCAACATCAGTAAATTTTCGTTACTAAACAGAAAGAAGTCTCAAATTCTTCCGTAGCACGTAAATATCAAGGTTAAATGGAGTATTATAACCAAACAGTTAATTTCGACCGACCCAAAATAACGATTCCAACTCGGCATAGTCTAGAGAGTTCTCGCTGTTACGAGAAGCGGCCAGAAGCCAGGCTTACGAGACGAATAGAGGGGGCGGACCGATTGTTCTAGAAATATATACCCTATGTTCCCGATTGTTCTAGAATAAACTTCTAAATAAATAGGTTTATATAAATTCGGACCGCTAGTTTTGTTTAAAATCGTGACAATATGTGTCAAAATGGTGTTTTTTTGAATTTTATCCAAACTTGTTAAACCCAAAAACATGGTTTCAAAGTTAAGCAAAAGTCTCAGCAAAATTTGGAGCATTTCGGAAAGGAGAAAAATAATTTTATGCATACCTACTGACAAAACAATTCACTCAGATTATTGTTGTAATTAATTAATGGGAACTTATGCCTGGTTGCACCAACAGATCTTAAGCTCCAGCTTAGCTAAGCTCTACTTATAGATAGGGCCTCCTTGAGTATCACTTACGTTGCACCATAATTTTAGATTCTTACCTTATTATCAATTATATCTATTATTATATTAAGGTATTCTTATTGTAATATATTATAATTATATTATATTAATTCTTATGATATTCTCGATTTAAGCTTAAGATCTGTTGGTGCAACCGGCCATTAATGTGGTTGATTGATGGATCTAAAACTAAAACTGCCCATGATCGTGGATCAGGAGTCTTTGGTCAAACATGCAATAAACAAGTCTTAGAGCCTAGGCCAATATACAACTGTGTTCAAGGCTGAAGTTTTTGCTTTGAAAGAAGATTTTTGTCGAAAGAAGACGTAATAGCTGCTGAGCACATTGATGAAATCAAGCGACAATCAACATTTATACAGAGAGCAAGCGACTATTCCAACCATAAAGAACCCACTCACCAAATCAAAACTGGTGAGGAATTGCAAAGTTCTCCTCGACAACCTGGTAAAGGATAATAAAAGTATATTTAATATGGGCGCCGGGTCATTAAACGGGTGTATGGGAATGAATTAACAGATTTGTTAGCAAAACAACGAAGAGGTTTCTAGCAAGGTTCTACAGGTTTTCAGCATGATTTCGGGAGAAACCTTTGTAGACTCAGAACCATTCTGTGGCATCACTAAAGATGCTAAAAAACGAGGTTCAAAGGTGGCTGATAAGAAATCATCGAAAGAAATGAAGAGCTACTCAAGGTCAAATCCAGACTAACAAAAAAATGACGAACATAGATAAAAACTCTCTGACAATTTGATGAACCTCGATAAAGGAGGGATTAAAAAGGTCACGGAAATGTTGACTGGATATTGACAAAAGAGACCGCCATATGCAATTGTAATGTGCTGGGTAATATGAGGCGGAAGCTCACTGGTCATCTGAGGCTTGAACCAGAAGAAATCCTTATGAAAAAAAATCAGGGTATGGTACAAAGGTCTTATGAATAGGTACCAGAGATTGAGGTATCTCGTCTAGTGTAAGAAAAAGCAGCTGGATTTAAAAACTTGTGACTTGATTTAAAAAATAAAAAAAAACTATTTTCGTCAAGATAATGCACCCTCTCACTAATCTCAAAAAACTATCGCGAAAAACAGTAAATTAAAGTACGAATGGTCTCAATATGCATCCTATTTGATAGATTTGGTTTCCTATAATTTTTGAATGTTCTCAGATTAAGTACAAAGAAGATCTTTGTCGAAAGAAGACGTAATCGCTGCTAGGGAAGCATATTTTGACAGATTTCCGAATTATGATTGAAGGGAAGGATTCTATAAATTAGAAAGTAGTGGATCAGGTGTCCTGTATTAAATTTAGTATATCAATATGAAAAATGAGGGTATTTCATGAATAACTTCTATTAAAAGAAGGAACTAACTTTGCCTGCATTGTAATATGTGGATTGAGTAGCTCAGTGTCATGTTGCCGGTCCCAAGCCCGGATAAAAGAGGAGGGGCCAGGTTAGGTTAGTCTCCTGCCCTGAAGGAAGACATATTTTGGCTCACAGAACCGAAACTGCCTAGGAACCTAGACGGATTAAATTCATGACGAACAAGGCAATCACAAAGGATAAACGAAAATGGAAAAAACGATTAAATGTAACCAGACTAGCATGCAAGAGCAATAGCAGGGAAGACAAGAAGGGATACAATACGAAACAACATCATAAAGGAACAATGTGGCGTACAATATGTAGTAATATGGGGTAGGCAAAGACGAAGAGAATGGTTCAGTCATGTAAAAAGAATGGAGGAGCACAGAGTACCAATAATTGCGCTAGAAGGAAAACAAGCTGGCAAGCGTCCACCGGGGAGACCACCAAAAAGATGAAGAGATAGCTCCCAGTCTACCTACCACGAAATACTTCAACGTCGGTCTCGGAATTAACAGATCGACAGATCTACAACAAGTATAAGAAGAAGAAGAAAAAAAAAAGGAACTGTTTCAGAGAAACAGATTTTTCTAAACTAGTGACGTGTTGTGTAATAATGCTTTTTTACATTCAGTGTACCCCACTAAAATTATCAACTATTACGTTTATACAGTGGCGTGCGGTGACTTTTTCGAAAGGGGAAGCGACTCAATAAGGATATAAAAATATTTTCTTAAGGGTCGAGGGTCGAGCAACTTTCCACCTGATAACACTCTGATGCGCAGGGGCTCTCTATCAGCAAAGTACTTAATTATGTGAGACGTCCTGCGTACAAGTACTCACACACTAAATCCGTGACGCGTGAATGCGTGAGGCACTCTATTCCCGCTATTTATAGTGACTAGTGACCTATCATTGATCTGTATTGCTAGCTCGGGCCTGAGTCCTCGCACCGGGCTTGGTTTTCTAAAGAAGAATCCTATTTAAAAAAAATATACTCCGAGGCATTTTCCACAACACACAACTTTCACTAAAATGACACTTATTTATACTCGAGGTCTATTCTCCTATCAACTTCTGATAATTGTTGAATGCAGTCTTTTTTAATGGATAATAGGGCTAACTTTCAAAGTCTGTCTTCGCTTGTTGAATTTCTTTTAAACTCTTAATTTGAAACTTTTAATGCATCTTAATACTGCAAAACTTCGTTCAATTGATGCACTTGTGGCTGGGATAATTAGTAGTACTAATTCACACAACTTGACCACTTCACACAGCGACTTGTTTAAACCAGTAGTTATAAAGAAATCCCAGATTTCTGGGTATTTCTTTATCATTTATGTCAGTTGTTTCATAAATGATACTTAACTGAGAATGCAAAGCTGGGATATCAAAACATTTTCATTATTTAATCGTAATGACATAAATTCCTCTGTGGGAAATTTTGATGAATTATAATTAGAAATATTAAGATTATATATAATTCTACAAATTTTAAATCGTTAAAATTTTGAAAGCTAGAATTCATTTGTTGTAGAATATTATCAAAAGGTCTCTTTGTTTTCTCTGTTTTCTCTGTCTCCGAAATTATCAATCTTCATTATTTTTCTTTCATGTTCAAACTCCATATGTTCAGTTTTATCCCAAATATTTTTAAACTGCTCTCGTTTTTTTAATTATCGTATTAATAAGGTCATCAATTTGTCTTATACAAAATGCAATACCATTTGATTTCTGTAAAATGTCAAATAAAAGATCAGTAAAAGGAAATATCTCTGCAAAAAATTTAAATCGAAATATTCTTTAAGCGAATGTATGTAATACCTAAGCACCCCTTAGCAGCAGTAACAGTCGAAGCATCTCACTTTCGGGAAGGCGATACGACGAGCGCTTCCATGGCATATCAAAAACCGCGCGACTAGTGGGTGCGGTCATTGAACCCTGACCAATTTTAAAAGGGACAACTGCATGACAAGCGGCGATTTTGAGATGCGCTTCTGCCAGGAGTGGACCAAATAGTTGAATTGTGTGCACATTGAGTTCGTTCGTACGCGATTAATTTTTAATATTCGTCAATGCCTATTGGCTAGGTAATATGTAGATTATTTGGATTAGGGAAAGAAATTTTATTATTAAATATTAATTAATAATATATTTTCTTATATCGACGAATAAATAGGGAAGCGGCGCTTCCCCCGCTTCCATGGACCGCACGCCTCTGCGTTTATATATTGACAAATCGTGGACTAGTTATGTACTTTTCACAATCTAGTCTTTTAAATACACATTCCATTATTTCAATGAATAATTTAACAGATTTATTCAGATATAAGAGGCAATAATGCAATAAGACTCAAACTTTCATTTTTACCATAATATACAGTAGTAGGGGAGAGGCTTGTACCTTGAACCGGATTTTTTCAAAGCTCAATTATTTTTAAGTTTTTAAATTTTAAGGAAACATTTTTGGATTAACTTGTTGTTTATACACCATAGTATACTACATTCAAAGGTTATTTTAATAAAACAAAACCAAACACATTTTTTAGAATTTTATTTATTAGAGTTAATTTGGTCCAAGGTACAAACCAGTCCTGGACCTTGATACACGTAGTCTTGTACATTGAACCACCCGTAAACCTTTAAAAATATATACAAAAAATTGTGTCATTCAAGATTGAACCTCTCAAAATCTAAGTCAAATACATGTACTCCTTTTTGCCTTTCAGACAACCCAGTCTTACTTGGTGGTTTAAGTTTGGGTAAGACATCTTCAATGCCAGTGTCAAATTGTTGATCACTTGGGCCAGAAAATTTGTTGCTGTTCAGAATTCGCTTCATATACTGGACCGTTAAATAGGGATTTACAGCAGTTACTTGTGCAACATAAAAATGTGCCTTCTTTTTTTCCAATTAATTTTGTACGGCCCAACGTACAAGACGTGATAGCGGTTCAAGGTACAAGACTCGGCCGAAAAGAAAACAAATGTGAATTTCACCTAATAAAACGGTTTTGTTATATTTCTCGCTATGTTTTTTAACTACCTGTTAGTATAGGCATACACACCCTGTGATTTAATTTACGATATATGTTAACACAAAAATTAAAAAAGAAAATTATCTATCCTATAAATAGTTACTTTTCACGAAATAAAACACTATATTTTTACGATAGCCGCAAATGGTTTCTAATCACGTTCAACAACTAACTACAGAATGACAACGATTGTAGAAGAACTTCAGACAATAAACACAGACAGTTCGCGTGCAAAATAAAAGAAAAATCGGGTGGCCCATGGTACAAGCTGGCCCAAGGTACAAGCCTCTCCCCTACCAATACTGGCGATTGATTATTATTGAAACCATTTTGTTTTATCCATACTTTTACTCGTCAAATTATCATATTAAGTAGTTATTTTTAACCTGAAGAATCTACTAGTTTGGCGAAAAGAATCACAAAACTCCTTCAATATGTTCGGTGACGAAAAATTACTTTTGTTAAACATAATAAGGAACTTGATTAGTAACGGTAGTACCGGAGCCAGTCTCTGCATTTGATTCATGGTTCATCTCGGACACAATTTAACCAGTAAATGTGAGAGAACATAATAATTTATTGAAACATCTTTTGAATGGCACTATTCTCAGTGGCGTATCTGAAAGAGAATATTTTTTGTCTGTACAGACTACAAAAGTTCTCATTTATATAAGTAAATTATGTCCTAACAAACCGATAATATGTATACATATTATATCATAATTTTTAGTTAATTTCACTATCAAAAAGTTAGTTATTTAACTAAAGTGGAAAAAATACAATGTCTGATATACTAAATGTGCTGTCACGAATGACAGCTCTGGATTGGTACGATTATTCTATATATAGATAATGGAATGAACAACGAATAATCTAATTTTACAAACGATAAGTAGATGGAATATATTTTAAAACCTGGAGTCACCAGTGACTACTATTATTTTGTTTGTTGCTTGTTACTTACATATTTGCATTTACAGTACGGCTAGAAACTTTTCGTTATTCTTTCATGTTGAAATACAACTGGAAATGTCGTAGCTACTTTTCTGTACCAATTTTTGGTAGGGGAGCCCAAGCGGCGATTTTTGCAGTTACTCGAGCGCCTCAGAAGATCACATGGGGAGAAACCTTGTACCCTGTAAATGTACGCTTACCATATATTGGATCTTAATACAGGGGAGGTCGTTAAGGGGGTCCGAAAAAATCTATACCCCATTTTTTATTGCAGATTTGGATTCTTTACATAAAAATAAGTAACTTTTATTCGAAACATTTTTTCGAATAATGGGTAGATGGTGCTATAATCGGAAACAACGATTGTTGGAAATGGAAAATTAAATTAAAACATCGAAAGTCCCCACTTAAATGGAAAACTTTAACTTTTTATGGTTTTAGGACCTAATATTCACAACCCATAACGCTTGAGTATCTGCAAATTTAGCATACTTTCCTCCCCTACTATTACCTCTTTCATGCCAGTTAAAAATCGATTTTATCATGATCAGCGCATAAAGACACTAGTAAATGATGAAAGGGTTGCCAATCATATTGGTCGCTCCCAATGACAATAGGCCTCATTTTTACATACTATGGAAGGTTGAGTTCAATACTACACAGTTGCTTGGCTTCATGGTATGTGATTAAAACCAAGACAAAGTTGTTTTTAAGTTTTATATATATGTGTACATGTCTCTCGTTTTGTGTTTTTTAGCTTGTAGTTTGTATTGAGAAGACTTTTTTGTACTGGGCCTGATGATGAGTCATATATTGTAAGACTCGAAACCGGTTGCCCCACGATTATGTAACAACTAATAAAAATACAAACTAAAGATTGCGAGTATTGACTCAATTACCATATCCAATTACACTAGTAAATATTTATTGGCATTATCACAGAAAGTAAAAATAATGTTTAGTTGAACAGTTAGAATACGAAAAGTGGCGAAATTTGTAAAAATAACGAAGAGACGTACGATGTATAACGTGTTAAACATATCAGAAATGGTACTGTTATGGAGAAAGGTCTTAATTATAGAAGACCATACAAAATATGGTGTTATAACACCTTAGTGATACTAATCCACAAAAAAGAGGATACAGCTGATTTGGAAAACTACCGACCAATCAGTTTAGTGAGCAATCTCTATAAACTTTTCACAAGAATAATCACCACTAGACTGAAAAACAAATTGGACTTTTACCAATCAATAGAAAAGGGCGGTTTTAGTAGTGGATTCGGAACAAATGACCATCTTCAAAGTGTTAAGACGGTAATTGAAAAATCGATTGAGTACAATAGGCCACTTGTCCTTGCCTTTGATACCGTTGAGCTGAACACAGTCTTGCTTTACATATATGAAGTATCGATTATCGATATACTAAGCTAATATACAACATCTATAATAACGCCACAATGGTAATGAAGCTGCACGAGAATACCAATCCCACACGAATTGGCAGAGGAGTACGGCAGGGCGATACTATGTCACCTAAGTTGTTTAACACCATTCTGGAATATGCCTTTAAGATGCGTGATTGGAGGAAGAAAGGTTTAAATATAGATGGAGAAAATCTAACAAACTTGCGTTTCGCAGATGATGTAGTTCTACTGGCAGACAATTTAAAGGATATTAGAATAATGTTGCAAGACCTTCAATAAGTGTGCTCTAACGTTGGCTTAAAAATTAACATAATTAAGACAAAGCTAATGACAAACCTGGTACCGAGTGAAAACATTGTCATTAACGACTGCGATATGGAGTTTGCGGAAAAGTACAAATATCTTGGTCATGAAATACGAATCACGAGAGACAATCAAACCTGCGAATTATCCTCTGCTGTTGTATATACCTGTATGTCTGTATCCTCACAGATGTTGTATATCAGGTGGCTAAACTTAAATGGAACTAGGCCGGTCATGTGGCCCGTCTGACATATGGGAAATGGACAAAGAGGTTGCTCGAGTGAAAACCAAGAGCCGATAACAGAAGTAGAGAAAGACTACCCATGCGATGGACGGGCGATATAAAAAGAATGACCAATAATTAGATTCTAAGCTCCCAGGACAGAAGACGGAAATAGGGAAGGCAATATTACAAGTGCCGTGAAAAATAGTACACTAAGTGCACAATCAAATTTCGCAGGGACTAAAGCAGGGAGATGGGCTGGCCCCAACATTGTTTAACCTGGTACTGGAGCATGTGGTTAGGCAAATGCAAACTGGACGAGGAAACCTACTGACCAACCGAACGGTTCAACTGGCCGCTTACGCCGATGATATTAATATTATGAGTAGAACATCAACAGGAGCACAGGAAACAGACGTAGAGTTAAAACACAAACAAAAATGCTAGGTCTTGAAATTAACACAGAAAAAACAAAAATAATGACTCAGACGAGAAGAGATATAGTCCCACAAAACATTATACATGAAGATGACATTGAAACTGTTGGAAAGTTTACATACCTGGGAGTAGAAATATATGCCGAGGGATCAGAAGATGGAAAAATACGGAAGAGAATAACGCAGACAAACAGAGCCTATTTTGCCCTCTCCCATATATTTCGGTCTAAAAGTGTCCACCGAAATATAAAGATGAGAATCTATAAAACCTTAATTCGGCCAATAACATGCTATGGAGGTGAAGTCTGGGTCTTGAAGGAAACATCCAAAAACAAACTCGACACATTCGAAAGGAAAGTACTGAGGAGAATACTAGGACATGTAAAGGAAAACGGAATCTTCAGAAGTCGATACAACAACGAGCTTTATCAACTTTATAAGGAAACACCCCTGTCAGACTTCATTAGAATACAAAGACTGCAATGGGCCGGACATGTGATAAGAATGGGAGAAGATAGGCTACCAAAAAGAGCACTGAATGCTAGAATGCATGGACAGAGACCGGTTGGAAATCCAAGAAAACGCTGAGAAGACACAGTAAACAGCGACGCACAAGCCCTTTTAGGAGTCCGTGTATGGAGAAGAGCAGCCACAGAGAAGCAAGGGTGGAGGCAAAAAATAAAGGAGGCCAAGGCTCAATTTGGGCTGTAGTGCCGTAGAAGAAGAAGAAGTGCACAATCCCGTGAATTTATAGACAATGCTTCAAAATTTACGCAGGAGGAAACAGAAGAAAATTTTACTATGTAACAGGTCCTCCTAATTGCCTTCTTTATTGAGGTTGGCGATCAATATGGCAAATTTAAGTCATTTTCTCTTGAGAGGGTGCAATTTCTGACATTTCGTAGCCAAGATTTGTAACAGGCAACAAATAAAAATCCGAAAAACCTTTGAAACGCGATTGATCTGCATTGATTGGCAGTTTCAGATATTTCTGTTGACTTATAGTCGCAATGTTGCAAGTAGTGACAACATCGCGAGGCATAGAGGGCCGATTAGTCCAAATCGGTGGGATAGACTGGCATAGCCAAATTTCGTGATATATCGTTTGAAAGTGACCTTAGGGTCTTCCTACCATAAGGCAAATACAAATTTTACAGTATTTGAATAATAATTTATAAAAAAAATTAGCAGTCACTGGTGTTCGGCTTTGTTTATCTAAAATTTATAATTTAATATTTATTTGTGACTTATTAGTTGCAAGCTTTTAGTGACAATTCTTATAATGAATGAAAAACTGGTTTCCAAAATAATTGTAATCGAAGATAAGTAAAATTCTTGATTATAAATATTAATTAGATCAGTATTAAAACTTCGATACGCCACTGAATCGTAAGTACTTAAAATACACAAAACTCATACAGAATCACAGTCTCTGTGCGCTGCTCATCTTATTTTTCTTAGACATCTTAAACCATCCAGCCGATTTTTCCGGATTTCGGGGCATGGACACTGACCGAGATACATCCCTATGTCTTCTCTCTTGGCCTCCCAGCGACTCAACGGAAAGACTTTTGGAAGCCATCTTTTTTTCCTCTTTTTCTCGGGTATATCTCGAATTTTCATTGGGATACCGGTCTTTTTTCTTGTATAAAGTAGAGTTAGAACCTTTAGAAAGGTTCTCTTTAGACCTTCTTAGTGTCTGTGAAGATAAATTTTCTTTTGATTTCGACAGTTTTAATAAAGTTGAACCGTTCGAACCGTGGGATCCGTTGGAACTAGTATAGTTCTTTCGAGACTCCTGGGCTTTCTTTTTAAGTGTTGATGAACTGTCTTTCCGAGGGGTAGGTGTTTTTGAGATTTTTTGTTCGTATTTTCCATTTTTGCCATTTTTCGGGTACTGGCTGTAGTCGATATCTACGTCTCTAGGGTTTCGTGGTTTCCAAGGTGCCAAAACTGAAAAAGATCGGCTTAAAGTTTTAACCTGCTGAACTTTAGATCCATTAGAGGCCAATTCTTCTCTTGAGGCGGCCCTCCGTCCATTTTTTAAATATCCAGGCCCTGGAATGTCACCAACTGAAAAAAAAAAGAGAATATGTTATATTCACTGTGTGCATGTGTTTTCAAATGCAATCCAAAGACAAAATGTTTGCAATCCAATACTCAGAAATTAATTGTTTCTGAGTTACAAAGCTCCAAAGTGTTAGTTTTTAGGCCATTTGACACTGCAGGGTGTCAAAAAGGGTTGTTAGTGTGACAAACTTTGAACAGCGTGTTCAAATTTTTCTTACAAACTGATGATTTATTTATTGCTCTGAAACCGGTTGAGAGATGCAAATGAAATTTGATGGTCTTTAAGACGTAGTTATTGCAAATTTTTTACAGGTACAATTAACAATTTATTTTCATCATTGATGCGCATAGGGCAACGGTACCAATTTTGATCTAATTTGGACCCAAAAACAATTGATTTTTGGGTCTAAATTGAAATGGATCTTGGGGCAATAACAACTCAATCAGCATGATCAAAGCTACCTACCTCTCTGCAAAAGTGCCGGGGTTCTTTGTGATGGAAAGACAAATTATAAAATAGCAGGGAGTGACTATCATATATAGCAGATATTGCTAAGAGAACAAGTATGAGAGATGGGCAGTGAAACATATTGAAGCTATGGATCAAATAGAATTACGCGACACTATTAATAGAAAAATGAATATATGGTGCTTCTCTATGGAGGGTTTTTTTAGTGCGTCATAGTTTTTAGATTTCTTTGTAACGCATTAAGTTGGAAGCACCCTCCCCCCTTATCTATGGTTGGAAGTGACAGACAAAAAGGTACGTCGATGCTTTAACTCATTTATAACATTTATTATAGTTGTTGATAGATGGCGCTATAATAAAAAAGAATGTGTGTGTACTTTGTACGCACGTAAGAAGTTATACTTCTATTATATAATTTCAACGAAATAAGTATACTTAACAGTTACAATACAAAAAATTAACAATTTAACAATAATTACCAAAAATTAACCAAAACTTAACAATGCCAAAAATAAAAAAAAATAAAGAATATGACTCGTCCGGGATTTGAACCCGCGATCTCGCGATTTCTCGATCTCTGGTCCAATGCTCTACCAACCAGGCTATCAATGCGCTTGTTATTGACGTTTCGGATATACATAATTACACATCACGGTGACAGGTGAAATATAAAAATAGATATTTTATTATTTTACAAATTAATATAATATAAAATTTCTCAAAAAATATAACAATAATAATATTAGAAGAATTGGGAAAGTAAGGACAATTTTGCTGTAGTCGAGGAATGTAGTGAAATAGTGATAGTAGAATGCAAAAATGGGAAGGATAAAAATGCAAAAATATGCCACAAAATCTCATTTTGGGAACTTAAATGAATCAAAAGATAAACACTTAGGATCCATAGGTGCGAGAGAGAAAGAGAGAGAGAGAGAGAGAGAGAGAGAGAGAGAGAGAGAGAGAGAGAGAGAGATGAGCAAGGTCATGAAGGAATATTATTAACCAACTACGAAAAAAATTTTAGAATAAAAATAAGAAAAAGGAAGGAAGAATCAAAAAAGGAATAATTGAAATAGGTTTAAATATACATAAACAATTGGAAAAGTGGAAAAGCATTGAACAAAAAAGATTTCAACAATTGAAACGGATAACAGAGGCCCAAAAATAAAAAAGTGTATAAGAAAACAGACAACAAATGCTTCTTAAAAAGGCACTAAGAAGATTTTAACAAAAAAAGTTATTTGTTCTTTTTATTATATACAGAGAGGCTGGACGAAAACGAAACAGAGGAACTACGACATTTTTAAAAACCCAGCAAATATTCAATGTTTGTACATTTTTCCG
Source organism: Diabrotica virgifera virgifera (assembly GCF_917563875.1). Classification (NCBI taxonomy): domain Eukaryota; kingdom Metazoa; phylum Arthropoda; class Insecta; order Coleoptera; family Chrysomelidae; genus Diabrotica; species Diabrotica virgifera. The sequence goes on from NC_065448.1 coordinate 162,885,923, forward strand.
GTATTTTCGATTATTTTACTTTCACCCCTAAACCAACGTAAGAATAATCCCGACATTCTGCAATTGCAATTGGGCTCAAATAAGCTATCGTTTGAAAGCCCTTGCAATTCCTTATTATACTCAAAGAACGCAATAGTTGGAATTGTTGCATGATAATTGTTGCATGAAATGTTACTTATTGCTTACTAAAATAATAATTATAAAATTATAGACTTATACACGTAAAATTATAGGTACTAGCCACGCCACTGACATTGCTCCTCTTTCTCCTCAAATTCCCTAATAATCCAAGAACGTCGAAATGAATCACTGACAACTATTTCGTTCTCTGACTATAGTCTTTAAATTTTTAAATTCGGTCCAATACTTTATTTGATTTATTACAAAAAAAAATACATTTTAAAATTGATGTTTTTAGCTAGCTACTTATTTCTTAGTTGACCAGATTGTGAAACTGATGACCACCGGCGTTCATACAGTGTGGCAAATGTGACAAAAAAAAAACAAAAGCTATGCGAAGAAAGAAATTAAAATCTCAGCCATTGGCGTACTAAATCAACTAATTAAACTGGTAAATACAATGTAGTGTAAACCCTTTTAAATAATTAAAATAAAGTACCTATTGAACTGGATTTAAACATTTAAAGACTAATGTAGGTATAGAGTATGGTAGGGGCGTTCAAACAATGACCTATTTGACGTCCATTATGTGGATTTGCCCTACATTTGCTCTGGCTTAGGGGTGAATATTAAATAATCAAAAATACCATAAAAGTATGTCCCCTTTTAATCAATAATTGTATCGCCGCTTGATTTTTCAAATATGTCGTCGTAGTTCCTGATAATACCTTTGTTTCGTTTTCGAACCGGTATGGAATTTCTTTATCAATTAAAGATTATTCGTACCTGTAGCAGCATGCAAATAGACGATACTTCTTTGCGACTGTTGGCTGCTATCACCTTCCGTGGAACTTTCCACCGAGCTGACTTCATTCTTTCTCCTCCTGCTTCGCTCTTTGTCATGCCGTGAAGTTTCTCTAGAAGGAGTTCGATGGTGTTCTCTAGATGGAGTTCGATGGTTTTCTCTAGATGGAGTTCGATGGTTCGGTGACATCGGTGGCTTCAGACCTCTTCTGGATTCTTTCGTCTCCCTTTCGGACTCAGAAACATTAGTCATAGACTTGTAGTTATTTCTAGGCGACTTGAATTCCTCTGAAATGTTATGAAGCTCCCTTGTGGACTGACTTCTGGCTCTGGATGGTATTCCTGCACGAGTTTTGGTGGACGTTTTGTGGCGTATACTATCGTTCGATTCCTGGTCGGTGTCTCCGAAAAATCGGAGATTTTTCGTGGGTTTTGTGGGAGTGTCATCTTCGGTTCCGCTGGTGAAGTTGGCATCCTTTTCTCCCTGTGTAGAAAATATTAAATTAGCAATTAGTAGAAACTTAAGACATTATGAAATATGTAATACAACTTATTGCTATCATAACAATAGGAAGGAAGAGGCGTCATAAGGGCTAAAAAGAAAAGATCAGGCAATAGCATAGCTATCGTTGCTATCGTATGTAGACCAAGCGGTGACTTCAGATAGTAATAATCCGGTCGTATACCAAAAAGATACTAAGGCCTCGTCGGGAGCTTTATTAGGGGGATATGCCTAATAGAGAATTAACAGACGGTTAACAAATAGATATCAATTAACTAACAGTTTGACACAAAGAAAACAAGTTTGTTTTGGTTTTTCTTGTTTCATACGGTGTCAAAACTTCGATTGCTGACTCATAAATGCTTAATTTGATTCACAGTTTTTTCCAATCTTTGATAATCAGCCTGCTTTTGTGATATCCTCGTAGCCATATCTTTCTAATCGGATAGGTTTATCCAATCGGCGGCAGTCACGTGATTATCCCACTGCCGCCGACTGTTAGTGTAGGAAACAGAGGTTGAACCTCGCAAAATGGGCACATGTCCGGTTTTCTTTATTTTTTCTGGTATATCAAGGGGTGATTATTATGAGACTAACTTTTTCTTAAAAAATTTCGCCCCGGAACCCCCCCTTTTCGTCCCGTTAAAGGGGGTAATTTGTGGTTTTTGCGAAACGTAGCTCTTCCTACACGTTTTGCAAAAAATTTCTTTGATAGGAATATGAAGAGGACTATCTTTCCTACTATTTATTTCTCGAAAGCATAATAATATGTCTATCACCCACTGTTTAGCGGGGGTGGCGCCGCAAAGTTGACAAGATTTTAAGAAAGATGTTTAAAAAAAAATTATTTTTTTCTAACTGTAATGGAAATCAAGAAGAAATCCTGCGGCAAATAAGTGGCTGATTTTTTGGTATAGGTTTCATTTAAGGGCATATGCTCATTTTTTAATTACAGGGTATTACATTTGTAGAAACCCCTTTTTATACCGTCTGAGCCGCCTATACTAGAGTAAAAAAACTTTCAGCGATTACCCATGTACTGGTGTGATTTACAAATTTGTATAATGTACTCTCATATTTTCCCCGAAACCACCCCTAAAAAAAGGAGAATTAATAAAAAAGTAATTTTTTTGGAATCCTTCACACACCATGCCCTTTATTAAAATGCTTTATATATAATTTTGAGCACGTTTTTATTATCCATGCATGGACATGGAGCGATTTCTTGGTGCAACCCATTTAGCCAAAAATATAAAATAAAATGAAGGGTTGAAAAAATTTTTTTTTGCTTTTTGACCCATGTGGACAAATGCTCCATCAATAGGGTTTTTCATAAATATATATATGGTTATTGCAACATCCCTGCGGAAACTACCCCTATACCTGAAAATAAACTGCGGAAACTATCCTTATCCCTTGGCGAGCATGTTTTTACGATTTTCTCATTACCTATGCATTCTTTTGAAACAAAACTTATACAGAATTAAAGACCATTATTTTCTCTACAAACAAGGTCCTATGCATTTTTTTCGTATAAGCAACCGTTACGGCACAGTGGCGCCGTAAACATCAAAAATGCTTTGGAGGGCTCCAGTTTTTGTTTTTTTTTTCGTCACCTATTCATTTTATTGATAACGTACTTATGGAAAATAAAAGAACACATTGTCTGCTACACATTATGACCTATGCATATTTCACTTTCTTTGCACCCTAAAGCCACAGTGGTGGCCCAAACTAAATTTTTGATTATTTTCTTTATTAATTCTTCTTTTTTTATGGTGGTTCCGGGGAAAATATGGGGGTGCACTACACAAATTTGTAAATAACACGTACATGGGTAATCGCTGAAAGTTTTTTTACTCTAGCATTGGCGGTTCAGATGGTATAAAAAAAGGTTTTTTAAAATGTAACACCCTGTAATTAAAAAATGGGCAATTGCCCTTAAATGAAACTTATACCAAAAAATCAGCCACTTATTTGTGATAAATTGCCGTAGGGATTAACATTACAGTTACGGAGAAATAATTTTTTTTAAAAACATATTTTTTAAAAACTTGTCAACTTTGGGGCGCCACCCCCGCTATACGGTGGGTGATAGACATATGCTGTCGGGTCATAAATAGTAGAAAATATAGTCCTCTTCATATTCCTATTAAAGAAATTTTTTGCAAAACGTACAGGAAGGGCTACGTTTCGCAAAAACCACAAATTACCCCCTTTAACGGGAGGAAAAGGGGGGTTCCGGGGCGAAATTTTTTAAGAAAAAATTAGTAACATAATAAGCACCCCTTAATATACCAGAAAAAAAATAAAACCGGAATTGTGTCCATTTTGCGAGGTTCAACCTCTGTTTCCTACACTATGTATAAACTTCTCCGATTAGGAAGAGATGCCTACCCTAAATACAAACATTTTTCTCTGTCGCACAGTTTTAGATTGCTACAAACCTAACCTAACCTAACCTAACCTAAACTTTTTCCCTATTATTTCGTATGTAATTTTATTAAATTAATTAATACTGCACCAATTATAAAGTTTATCCCAAACCCCTTTTTTTAGTGCGTCATTAATTTTGACGTCATATTTATAAGATTTGAGTCAGAATACAGTAGGAAAAATGAAAAAATACCCATGAACGAACATATAAAACACGCTGTATTTTCCTGTCACCGTGTCACACAAAAAATTGGCCAGCGCAAGTACATGTAATAATTATTATTACATGTACTAGCGCTGGGCAATTTTCTTTGTGACACGGTGACAGGAAAATACTTTATATGTTCGTTCATGGGTATTCTTTCATTTTTCCGACTGTATTTATGTTTATATAAATTATAAATATCAATATTTATATAAAAATTTTGCAGAATATTAGATAATATTTAAATCATTTAAGGAAAAAATAAATACATCTAGAATACAATTTCACTACACAATGTCCGAATATACCAACGACATAAAATATTTATATTTACGTCGTTGACAAATTTCCAACCTAGAATTACAATAGACCATTCCAGAGTGACGTCATTTGAAAGCGGCTGAGGAGCATCTTGTAAACAAAGTACGTTTAGTGCAGAAAACTATTGTTTAATTTAAAAATATGATTAAAATACCAGCGTTTTGTTCAGTTGTAAAGTGTTTCAGTAAAGGTAAAAGAGATAAAATGAGTTTTTTAGAATACCAGCCGCATTTGAAGATCGAGATGTTTTAATAAATGCACTCTCAACACAACGAAGGGAGTTGTGGGTCAAGAATACTGATTTTCTGATTATGCCGGGTTTTGCATCCCCTGTGAGGGAATCATAATATCCAATATTTGACATTTTTGTAGTTAAAATCGCCGAATTTTTATAATAAAACGAGAAAATAGCAAAAATAACAATGAAAACACAATATTTGCCCCTTAGCAGTCGCGTGACCTGGAATGGTCAATTGTCATTTTATCCGCTAAAATTGTGAAAGTACTGTCATATGGAATGGTCAATTGTCATTTTATCCGTTAAAATTGTGAAAGTACTGTCACGATAGATTACTTTTGTTTCAAATTATCTTTATTCGCTTCATGGATTGGATATTTATTTAGAGTATTGTAATTGTCATACATATTATAAGTCGCTTTAATATGGAAATATCCTTCTACAAATACATAATTTTCGAAGTCCTACGTCTGATAATCACGGACGTACGACGTACGTTTATTTCTGTACTTCGACCTTAATGCGTTATAGTGAATTCGACAAACTATTAGTACACGCACTGAAAAAGGAGTTTGGGATAAACTGTAAAAAACATTTTAAACCAATTGATATTCAAAAATAAAATAAAAATTCCATTTTTATTCAGTTGCAATGCGAAGGCAAAACAATCTTATTTTTCACTTAGAATACGGAGCGCAGTCCAGCACTTTGAATCGACGATTTTCGACTCTTGTTGGAGTCTCATCGGAGAGACGTAGGCCTGCTTCTCCATACTCCAAGTGACCAACACCGAGAGTTTATCCCCCACACCGCAACTGACGTGAATGGACTAGGTAACTAGCGTCATCTGGCAATTGAAAGATGAAGTAGTTTTCAATCCTAATAGCAATATTAATAATATTTAAAAATATTAAATTATTACTAAAAGATTTTTAAATTGAAAACTTATTGGTCCATTTCCTTGGTAATACCTCCATGGCTTCTAAAATTTGCAAGCCAGATGGATGCTGAAGCAGTGGGAGGATAAACTCTCGGTGTTGGTCACTTGGAGTATGGAGTAGCAGGTCTACGTCTCTCCGATGAGACTCCAACAAGAGTCGAAAATCGTCGATTCAGAGTGCTGGACTGCGCTCCGTATTCTAAGTGAAAAATAAGATTGTTTTGCCTTCACATTGCAACTGAATAAAAATGGAATTTTTATTTTATTTTTATATTGGTCGTTACTTCTTTGAGTAACTAGGTCCATTTTCTGTTGGAATTTACCAGCTGAACAGACGGGGTCGTGAATTGTAAGTTTTTGAATTCCTTCTTGTCTTCTTCGCTTCAGCATCCATCTGACTTGCAAATTTTAGGTGTTACCAAGGAAATGGACCAATAAGTTTTCAGTTTAAAAATCTTTTAGTAATATTTTAATATTTTTAAATATTATTAATATTGCTATTAGGATTGAAAACTACTTCATCTAGCAATTAATATTCATTCATTGAATATTAAAATAAGAAAGAATACGAATCGATGATAAGACAGACAGAAAATAAATAACAAAAAAAAAACCGAACAATTCTTTTCAAGTAAAATTGCAATAGCTCAATTGGCTCCGTGCGTCTCCCCTCTACTTACAGTCACGTGACACGCTGTCAGATTTTGTAAGGACGTTTTAACATTGAGTCTTATGGGATTATTTTGTTAAACTTGAATATTTTATTTTGTAGTGATAATAACCGAAAAAAATTGTTAGAATTCATTAGTTATTAATTTATACTGTAATTTATAGTGCAACAACAATATTTTCTTTTGCGTTAATAAAGATTTATTGACATAAACTGCGATAGTGAGGTTATGTATACAAAATCGAACTGATAATCAATATTGGAAAGTGAAGAATTTATATCAGATTAAGTGCGTTTTTATTTTCTGTTTATATTAATACATAATATCACTAGCGTGACACGGCATTTTTTTTAAATGTCTCATTTAAACATACACAAAGCGTCCTTATAAAATTTCAAAAATCCGCCACCATGAGCAGGTCGGTCGATTTTGCTTTGACACTTTGTTAACGCTCGGGGCGAATAAATTTATTACCTTTTTCGATTTTTTTCGTGACAATCGGTCCAAGGATTTAAACCAACTTCCGTGTGTTGATTCGGATTTGACGTTTCTTTGATGTTCGCGTGTGGGACTCGGACTTGGTGATGACAAGCGTCGTCTGTCGTAGTTCTGGAACAAATACAAACTCATTAATAAAACTCAAACTTATTAATAAATGTTAAATACAGGGTGTTTCATTCATAATTGGAAATATTTTAACTGTCGATTCCTGGGCTTTATTAAAGACGCAGCAAATAATATTCTATGGCCAGAAAGACCACCACTAGTGGAGTCACTGAAGGTTTTCACCTCCGATTTCGTTGAACCTTCACCGATTTTCATGAAAATTGGTGAGTAGTTAGAAGATACTTCAAGGAACAAAGGTGACATGATGCCAACTTGCGCTTTTACCCTGGGGGTGGATGCCATCCCTTCTCGTGGGTGATTTTTTTTTATTAAAAATAATACCAGAAATCGATAGAGGGGCAACTTCTAAGCAAAATTTGTTATATAAAGTTATTAACATAAATCAATACTTTTTGAGTTATTAATTATCAAAGATTTTATTTTTTCTTGAAAAAAATGCATGTTTTAAAGTTGTTTTTCACGTATTACTCAAAAACTGTAAGCTTTTGTAAAAAAATTATTATTACCGAAATTAAAGAAAATAAAAAATTTAATACACTTCCCACTTAAAGAACTAAACTAACGTTATTTCAAAGTGAGTTATGGGTAATTGAATGTATGTTTTTTTAGACGAGTACTCAAATCTAAGTATTCAAGCTTACATAACGGGAAAACGATGCATTTTATAGAATATACTTGTTAAGCACTTGTCAAAATACTTAGGAATACCTATCAAACGAGCTCCAGTAGAAGTTAATAGCATCAAAATTAAGCAAGGAATGATGAAAATAAGAGAACACTTTCGATTTTTTTAGGAAAAAGTGAAAAATAAAACATACGCCATTTCCACAAAAATTAAAATTTGTAGTAATTCTCACAAGAATTTCTTTACGTTAACATAGTTAATGATTTTAACAATTTTGACCGGTTTAGAATGTATATTTTTGAAAAAAAGAGATATAATTTAAAAAATCAGAATTTTTAAAATTATCGTTCTTTTCATTTTCTTTTGATAATAACTCCAAAAATACTCAATATACGTAAAAATTATATGTAATTAAATTTTTAGTTTTTTCTATTCCAAATACTTTACCCATTTTACTATTTCCATAGAGTAAAAAATAACCGAGATAGAAACGTTTAAAATTTCAATTTTGCTGCGAGAACCATGTAACCGGGGCCATTTATTCTTTTATTTTTAAAAAAGTAAGAGATTTAAAAGACTAAATTCGACGTTTTTAATAGCTCTTAGAATTAACTTTTAATTAGTTTTTAGGTGAACCTGATATCTTAAAAATTAACGGATCTATTTACAAAAAAACAATACCATTTTTTGGAAAAAATTTTAAGAGAAATTTTGAAACATTTTTGGTGCATAAATTTTAATGCTATCAACTTGTTTGAGGGCTTATTTGATAGATATTTCTAAGAACTTTGACAAATATTTAATAAGTTTATGTTATAAAATGCATCATTTTCCCGGTATTTAAGCTTGAATGCTTAGATTTGGGTACTCGACGAAAGAAATACAGATTTAATTACCTATAACTCACTTTTACTTAACATTGAAAGGTTTTTCTAGTATGGAGTTATTTGATTTTTGATTAGCCTCAATTTTGATAATAATAACTTTTTTGTAAAAACTTATAGTTTTTGAGTTATTTATGAAAAATCGGTTAAAAACGTGCATTTTTCTCAAGAAAAATTAAAATCTTTAATCTTTAATAATTTAAAAAGTTTTCATTTATTTTAATAACTTTATATAACAAATTTTGCTTACAATTTGTTCCTCTATCGAATTGTGGGGTTATGTTTAATAAAATAATTTTCACCCCCGAGGAGGGGTGGCATCCACCCCCAGGGTAAAAGCGCAAGTTGACACCATGTTACCTTTGTTCCTTGGGATATCCTCTAACCACTCACCAATTTTCATGCAAATCGATGGAGGTTCAACGAAATCGGAGGTAATAGCTCATATCCACCTTCAGTGACTGCACTACACCATGCAATGACTGGTTCGATGCTTAGTGTGAGGACATTGAAAGAAGAAAGAACCCGAGAAAAATAGCAAAAATATAAAGATTTTAGAAGAGAAGAGAAGTGTATTCACAGAAGAAAAAAGCGAACTTATGAAAATAGAACATTGAAAGAATTTAAGGCATTAAAAAAGGAAAATCAAACAAGAAAATTCTATAAAACTCTGAATAATGCAAAAAAGGAATTCAAACCAAGGTTCAGACTATGTAAGGATAAGGAGGGGCGTATACTCAATACAAAAAATAACTATTGAAAATATAGGTGGAACACTATAAAGAACTACCTATACTATCGAAGTAGAAGATCCAAATCAACCACCCTTAGGAGCAAGCAACATTACACTATTAGATCCTCCATCATTTCAAGAAGTACGGGATGAAATAAAACACTTAAAAATAATAAATCTCCAGGAAGTGATGGTATACTCACGAAACTTACTAAATGTGGAGATGCTACTCTGACTTATCAAATGACTAATCAAATATATAAAATAATACTGAGAGCCTGGAATGAGGAATAAATCCTGGAAGAGTGGTGTATTGGAATCGTTTGCCCGCTACACAAAATGGGTGATCAATTGGAATGTAGAATGTATAAGGAAATAACTCTCCTTAATACAGCATATTTTTTGTTTATTTTTATTTTATTTATTGTTTATACATATGACCTGGCCTCTAGTGACTAATCCAGGTCGTTTTTTCCTGATGGGATTACAGATATTTTTTTTATATTTTTACATTTTTTACTAAACTACTTAATCTATTTTTACAATTTATTAATTAATTTGCCATAATCTATTAATTACATTTAACAAATACATTTAACAAATTTAAATAAACAATATACATTTGTTAAAATATTTTTGGTACTATCAACTCCCTTCTAAGTTATAAAGACAGTCCCTCTATTTTCAGAAGAGAGTTAGTAGTCTTTTTTTTAATTAATGAATTATTTATTGAACTATTATTTTTATTTATTTATTTTGTATTGAATTATTATTATTATAATTGTAAACATCTATTTTTGAATTTATATTTTATTTTATTTATTTTAACTTTATCTTACTCAACTTCATCAGGGTTGGATTATTTGTTGTCTTCTTCTATTATTATAGATTTCTTGTTGTTTTTTAGATATTATTTCTGTTAGATTATTTAATATTTCAAAATATTCTTCATTTTGTAATATATCTTTTATTTCAATTCTTTCTAATCTTCTTCTCATTTCTCTATGTTCTTCATTTTCTATAGTATTTTCACAATGTAACACTATATATTCTGGTGTACCTAGTTCTCCACATTCACAATATGCATCATCTTTTAAGTTAAATCTTTTAAGATGCAAGTATTGTACTTAGGTATATTCTCATCTGTCGGAACGAAATTCTATATTCCTTCTGTGCTAGTCTAGCAATGCTATGCATGATCTTTGTTGCCTTTTTACAGACACAACTCATGTGTTTTGTAAATAATTTTTGTTCGTCTATTATAATACCTAAATATCTTGTTTCCATTTTTCTTTTTATTGTTTTCCCTCTTATTTTTATAATTGGATCTCTTTCTAAATTTCCTTTTATTAAACTATATGTTGTTTTTGAATCTGATATTGTTAATTTTACTTTATTCATCCAATCATTTACTCTTATTATTACTTCATTTGATTTATTTTCTAATTCTCTTCTTGAGTTTGCATCTATAATCAACAACAAATCATCTGCATATGCTATGCTTCCAACCTCTTCAGGATCTATAGTCAATTGTTCCAACAGTTCCTCTAGCATTACATCCCAGAACGTAGGTCCACATACTGATCCTTGTGGACATCCTTTTGTGATATGTTTTGTCTTTTTTCCTGTTGGACAGCTTAGGCTTGCATATCGGTCTTGACAGTAGTTTCTAAGACTTCCGTACAGATTCTTTGAACATCTCATTCTTCGAAGTCTTTCAAAGAATGACGGCCACCAAAGATTGTCAAAAGCCCCAGACACGTCTATAAAGATCATTAAAACATACTTTTTTATGCTTTCATTTACTATTTCAAATACTTTATTTATTGCATCTTCTGTTGATCTAGCTTTCCTAAAACCATACTGACCAGGATGTAATCCAATTTCTGTTCTTATTTGATTTAATTTTTTACATAGTAATTTTTCTTGTAATTTTCCCATTGTATTCAATAAACATACCGGTCTATATGGTTTCGGTAAGGCAGGATCTTTATCTTCCCCTTTATGTATTATTATAATACAGCATACAAAATATTTTCGAGTATCTTACATGGTCGCCAAGTGCATATTCAGATGAGTTTCTTGGCGAATATCAAAGTGGTTTTAGGCCTGGCCAATCAACAACAAACCAAATCTTTGTGCTAAGGGAAATAAAACTCATGCTGGGCTGCGACAGGGAGAACGCTAGCGTGTCTCCTTTTCAACATATCCCTGGAAAAGGCGGTCAGAGATGCCCGAATAAACAACAGAGGAAATATTTTTAATATCTAGTGTGGGAAAATTTACTTTTCCGGTGTGGGAAAGTAGCTGTTTTAGCAAGGCCATAGGGCCATAGAAAAAAAATTTGGCAAAAAATATAAAGATAACATAATGGGAAGCTGAAAAGCAAGGTAGGCATGGAAAATGTTAAGGAACTTCAGACTGAATACCTATGAAAGGGGTAAAGATAGAACTAATACTCAGAGTGAATAGAATAGAATAACCAGAGGGATTACAAGAAAAAGGTATTTATTACTCTATGTCATATTATGTATAAGTTTTTAGTTTGTGAAAACTGTCATTATAGATAGCAGTGCGTGAAGGGTTTAAAGTGTGCGTGAAGTAACAATGTATTTTAAATGGGATTTACTTTTTCGCACACTTTCAATGGGGTTTTTGGCACACTTCCATATAATCAAATATCCTTAATTTTCACGTTGTCATGGTGATGACAATATGAGCAATGACTTACAAAAAAATTTTTGACAGTTTTGTGGTTTGAAAGTAGTTAGGATTTTTAAATGTCAAAGTTCTAAAAATTGGAGAATAGAAATGAATTCCAGTGACGAAAAGTTACAGTTTTTTTTATTTGTTTATCGTAGATAAAATTTTGTATGAAACTGTGCGTGAAGTACTTTTTGCGAACTTACGCGATGTATAGCACTCGCTCCGTCGTCGCTCGTGCTCTAAAAATCGCGTGCGTTCGCAAAAAGCATACTTCATGAACTGTTTCATAAATAAATTTCATAAATTACATACTCCTCCAATATACAAAATAAGAGAAATACCAACATAAGTTTCAGATATGTACATATTGAAAACAGATAAAAACAAAATAAAAATGCGCTAAAAATGTGAAAAATAACAGTTCTTTTAATAAAAAATAAAATTCGTCTTTTTTGAATCTTTGAAATTTTCTCACAATTTTTAATTGTAGTTTTTTGACAATCCCTTCGGCATTTTTTTTGTCCTTCGCAACAGATTTATATAAAATAAAACGTAATGTATTTATTTTGTTTAAAGATGTTAATGACCTCCCCGAGTATCATTTGCTCGTCTCAGAATTGTAATCATTCTAATAATTATACCTTCCAATAATTACGTAATACCGATTTTAATTGGTAGTTTACAATAAATGTTTTTGCTACTAGTATTATCATTAGTATTTAATGATTTATTTCCTATTTTAAGTTCTTCGTCTTTTTTTAAATTATATTAATGATATTAATTTTAATTATATATTAAATTTGTTTGTTTAATGAATAATCTTCATGGATTGTTTAACATTTAGTTTCCGTTCAATTGTGAATATAAGAGATTTATTATTATTATTTACCTTTATTATTATTATTATTTGATCAATTTTATTTGTTATTCATTAAAGATTATTTTAAAGTAAATTTATTTTACAGGATTTAGAAAGAAGGAATAATGCTTCGAACGAAATACAGGGTGTTAGTAAATAAGTCTAAGTGTGCCAAAATTTACAGGATATTTTTGCGTGAAAAATAATGACAGTTTACTATAATATAAACGTATATCCGTAACTGCTTCTTTTCTAAGATATTAAGTGTTCAAATTTTTCTTACAAACTGACGATTTATCTTTCTGTGGTCATAAATTTACATTTTTAGCAAAATTCAATTTGTTCGTATGATTTTTAGGAGTTAAGTGGCATTTTTAAGATAATATTTGTGATAGGTATATTAAAATTACAAATATTTGAAAATTTCATATTATTCGTTAATTATGTATTTCTAAAGAAGGAATCATTACAACCACACGTGTTGTCTCTGCTAGCGTCACGTTGCTTGAGCGTCTGTAGTTTTACTCCAGGCTGTGGGTGAAAAATAGGTCGATTTCAGGATATAATTCAGGAATTTTTGAAACCTATCAGGTGTTGTAAAGGACGATGCCAGGAATAACTCCTACTAAAATGTGACCAAAAATATTGTGAGCTTTTTTGTTATTGCGATTTTCATTTGTTAAATTTGCAATTTTTAAAGATTTTTAATTTTGCAGCTTAGGATATTGATTCTAGGGAAAAACTTTTTAATAGAAAGTTGTAGTAAATTAAAAAACCTACAATTTGAGCTAAGGTAAGTTTAATTTCGTTTATTGGTTATTGCAACACAGCCTGCGAAAGGTCCAAAATGGCCGTTTTTTACAATTGCGTTATTTGTTGTACAAATAATTTTTTTTATTTTTTAAAGCTTTAAAATGAAGATCTTTCAATTCCAAACATAAAAAAAATGTAAGGCCGGATTAACGAATTTGTTGCTTAGATATTATAAATTGTTTATCCCAAGAGGTCAAATGTCGAAGGCTATAACTTTTTGAAAAAAAAATAGTAGAGAGTTGGTGAAACATCCAATCTCCTTCTAAAGAGTTATATTTTCATATTCTGATGTAAATAAATGCGTAAACATTTTTAAACTTCTAATTTTTGGGTTTGAATATAAGGGGGCAAATTTCGCTATAAACATTTAGAGCTGAAGCGGCCCTGTACATCCTATGAGTTTTTAACTTACAGATTATTGTTGCTGAAGAGGAAACCAAGATTTATAAAAAAATAAAAAATTTCTACGACCAGCTGAAGCCGAGCTAAATGTTGGGTTTGAAAATAAGGGGGCAATTTTCGTTATAAACATTTAGAGCTGAAGCGGCCCTGTTAGTCCAGAAAGCCACTGCGCATCCGCTAGGAAAAATATTCTAATTCGGATTTTTTGCACAATCTTACTCAAAAAGGACTTCTTTTAACAAATTTGCATGTTGCCAGGACCAAAAGGTGGTCAAAAATTTTTTAAACGTTTTTTTTGTTTTTTTCCTAAAAATATTTTTTTTGCATGGAAAAAAGTTTTTTTAGATTTTTTGGATCATTACAAACAGAAAAGGTCTTTAGTGACTTTTCTCTAAAAATGATAGTTTTTGACATATAAGCGAATAAAAACTGAAAAATTGCGAAATCGGCCATTTTTAACCCTCAAAAACTATGTGAAAAACTGAAAATTTTAATGCTGCCAAGGTAGGTAGATATTCTTTAAACATCGATTGATGAAATCCCGAAGAGTTTTTTGCAATACAGTATTCAAAACTCATTTGTTTTTTAATTGCTAATCAAGCGTGCACGACACTATTTTCCACCGACAGTATGGTGCAAATGAAAGGAATAAATTCGTTATTTCGTAAACCGGCGACTTTAAGGAAAAATCCCGAAACAGGTCGATTTTTATTTTTAAGTTATGATATTGTGGCATATATGGTACACTAGTGACGTCATCCATCTGGGCGTGATGACGTAATCAATGATTTTTTTAAATGAGAATAGGGGTCATGTGCTAGCTCATTTGAAAGGTTCTTCAATTCTCTATTCAGCAATATAAACGTTTACATAATTATTTATACAGGGTGTCCAAAATTTTTTTAATAAATTAAATTAATTGACAAAAAGGAAGTAGAAGGACACCCTGTATAAATAATTATGTAAATGTTTACATTACTGAATAGAGAATTAAAGAACCTTTCAAATGAGCTACCACACGACCCCCATTCTCATTTCAAAAAATCATCGATTACGTCATCACGCCCAGACGGATAACGTCACTAGTATACCATATATGCCACAATATCATAACTTAAAAATAAAAATCGACCTGTTTCGGGATTTTTCTTCAAAGTCGCTGGTTTACGAAATATCGAATTTATTCCTTTCATTTGCACCATACTGTCGGTGGAAAAGAGTGTCGCGAACGCTTGATTAGCAATTAAAAACAAAGGAGTTTTGAATATTGTATTGCAAAAAACTCTTCGGAATTTCATCAATCGATGTTTAAAGAATATCTACCTACCTTGGCAACATTAAAATTTTCAGTTTTTCACATAGTTTTTGAGGGTTAAAAATGGCCAATTGCGCAATTTTTTAATTTTTAATCGATTATATGTCAAAAACTATCATTTTTAGAGAAAAGTCACTAAAGACCTTTTCTGTTTGGAATGATCCAAAAAACCTAAAAAAACTTTTTTCCATGCAAAAAAAATATTTTTAGGAAAAAAACAAAAAAAAAACGTTTAAAAAATTTTTGACCACCTTTTGGTCCTGGCAACATGCAAATTTGTTAAAAAGAGTCCTTTTTGAGTAAGATTGTGCAAAAAATCCGAATTAGAATATTTTTCCTAGCGGATGCGCAGTGGCTTTCTGGACTATGTACATCCTATGAGTTTCTAACTTACAGATTATTGTTGCTGAAGACGAAACGAAGATTTATAAAAAAATAAAAATTTTCTACAACCAACTGAAGCCGAGATAATTGTGTCTTTTTTCTTAAATCGTAGTGCCTTTATTTACAACAATTAAGAAATTATTTTACAGTCATTGACTAAAGAAAGACTTATATTATCTTAAATTATAAATAATCATAAAATACAGTTACATTTAATTATTAACAATTATTTTTAAAATCGGTGCATTTGCGAGCGTCCGAATTTTGCAAATCGCTTCAAATCCGTGCGCTCGGAAAATTTTTACGTAACTTGTATTAAATTTTTATTGAAAATAATTTAATAATTTTATATTTTAATAATAATTTAATTGTGGCTTATTTCCCATATAAATAATTAATCATAAAAAAATGCCACAAGGAAATAGCTTCAGAACAACATTAAAATTTAATAATATTACCATTATAATATACAGTCTATTTACCACTGTATTTGTTTTTCTTGATAACCTTTTATATGTGAAATCTCATTTCCGAAGAAATAATATTACAAAAATGATACATATATAATATGAAATATATAACTATATTTTTAATTTTTTCATTGTTATATAAATATAATAATAATAATGTTACTTCTTATTATACAATATAAAACTTTTTCTTCTTGTAGTGACTATCCGTTTTGGATGTTGGCGACCATCATGGCAATCTGTACTTGCACACTAAATCGGTACTGCTGCTCTAAAACGATTTGTAGTTGTTGTGTTGAACGACGTACGTAAATTTTCTAGCAAGGTAATCCTTCGCCTTCCTGGTTCTCAGTTTCCAAATGGGGTTTGCCAAATTGCCATGATGGTCGCCAACATCCAAAACGGATAGTCACTACAAGAAGAAAACGTTTTATATTGTATAATAAGAAGTAACATTATTATTATTATATTTATATAACAATGCAAAAATTAAAAATATAGTTATATGTATCATTTTTGTAATATTATTTCTTCAGAAATGAGATTTCACATATAAAAGTTTATCAAGAAAAACAAATACAGTGGTAAATACACTGTATATTATAATGGTAATATTATTGAATTGTTTTCGGTCAAAATTTAATACAAGTTACGTAAAAATTTTCCGAGCGCGCGGATTTGAAGCGAGCCGGGCGATTTGCAAAATTCGGCCGCTCGCAAAAGCACCGATTTTAAAAATAATTTTTAATAATTAAATGTAATTATAGTTTATAATAATTTTTATTTTAAGATAATATAAGTCTTTCTTTAGTCAATGACTGTAAAATAATTTCTTAATTGTTATAAATAAAGGCACTACGATTTAAGAAAAAATAAACAATTATCTCGGCTTCAGTTGGTTGTAAATTTTTTTATTTTTTTATAAATCTTCGTTCGTCTTTAGCAACAATAATCTGTAAGTTAGAAACTCATAGGATGTACAGGGCCGCTTCAGCTCTAAATGTTTATAACGAAAATTGCCCCCTTATTTTCAAACCCAACATTTAACTCGGCTTCAGCTGGTCGTAGAAATTTTTTATTTTTTTATAAATCTTCGTTTCCTCTTCAGCAACAATAATCTGTAAGTTAAAAACTCATAGGATGTACTGGGCCGCTTCAGCTCTAAATGTTTATAACGAAATTTGCCCCCTTATTTTCAAACCCAAAAATTAGAGGTTTAAAAATGTTTTATGCATTTATTTACATCAGAATATGAAAATATAACTCTTTAGAAGGATATTGGATGTTACAACAACTCTCTACGATTTTTCTTCAAAAAGTTATAGCCTTCGACATTTGACCTCTTGGGATAAACAATTTATAATATCTAAGCAACAAATTCGTTAATCCGGCCTTGCAATTTTTTTATGTTTGGAATTGAAAGATTTTAATTTTAAAGCTTTAAAAAATAAAAAAAATTATTTGTACAATAAATAACGCAATTGTAAAAAACGGCCATTTTGGACCTTTCGCATGCTGTTTTGCAATAACCAATAAACAAAATTAAACTTACCATAGCTCAAATTGTAGGTTTTTTAATTTACTACAACTTTCTATCAAAAAGTTTTTCTCTAAAATCAATATCATAAGCTGCAAAATTAAAAATCTTTAAAAATTGCAAATTTAACAAATGAAAATCGCAATTAAAAAAAAAGCTCACAATATTTTTGGTCACATTTTAGTAGAAGTTATTCCTGGCATCGTCCTTTACAACACCTGATAGGTTTCAAAAATTCCTGAATTATATCACGTTTTTTCACCCACAGCCTGGGTATTTGGCTTAAATATAGAAAGCCAGAAATCAGAATTTAAATGTATTATATTGTTAACAATATAACAACTCTACTAACGATCCTGGGAATCTTTTCGCATTTCTTCTACAATAAGATACGTTCATAAAATATTGTCTTACTGATAAACGAGCAAAAATGCTAAAATTCGGCAATGGTCAGGTGTCTCCATAAATCAGTTTAATTACATTATAAAACATGTGTAAGTAGCCGAGGATTACGACCGGTGTCAGTACTTCAAGGTCAAAAAACAACTTGTTTACAAAATAATTGCGATTCTAATTCATGCAAGCCAGTGAGCTGGTGGTAATTTATGGTGTTTCTTAATTTTCTGCTAGAACTTACCCACATTAATTATGTTTAAAGACCCTATCCTCTTGTTTGCTACATTTTACAAAAAAAACTATTGTTTGAAATCGTATTCGTATATCACTTACATGTTTTTAAATTTGTTCAAAATTTTACTGGTTTTACATAGTCACAAAAGCGAAAAACTTCAATAAATAAACGAAGAATAGCCGAATAGCCGACTATGATATCAATAATTAGGTGTCAAGATACAAGCAAAGTTTCTTCAGCTGCTCTAGGCTTCAAGGTAACTGTATTTTTGATGTTAAGAGAGAGAGTCCGTATTCTCCACTAGGTATAATATTTTGTTCATTATTCTTTCGTCTTCCAAGTTGTCGGCTGTTATAACTGTATCGTAGGCGTACCTAATGTTATTAATTAAACTTCTATTCACGTTTATGCTGACTGTCTCGTTTACCAAAGCTTCTTGTATTTCTTCAGAATAATCATTAAACAATAACGGCGACAGTATGCAACCTTGCCTAACCTCTCTCCTTATCTCTATTTCTTCTCACACTTCTCTTCCAATTTTCACATTTGATCGTTTAATACAAAAAATATCGTTGTAATACAGAAACAAAGTTTAATAGACCTTTATAGCCAATATGTCCGAGATGAAAATAATAAAATAGGGGAATGGGGGGCATGACGGGGTCGCGAGGTAAGACGGGGTACCGCACACAAACAAGAAACTACACGTTGGTGAATAGCATGCAGTAACTCAATAGGAAGAGTCATTCGACTAACGGTCACTGCAAGAGAAACCGTGAATGAGAGTGCACGCGTTTTTTGTTTACAAACGGAAAACTGTTTTAGCGCTCCGTTGATCTAATTTTGTGCAAGGACAACAATCGTTATTTTAAGGTAATTATGATCACCTCATTAATGTCTTTTTTATCGTTGTTTACTAGTATTCTTATTTTGATAATGGCATATTGTTTGTGTGAATACGTTAAACATTTAATTAGTGAAATTTTTTTTTTGTTCAAAGTTACCTTTTGAGGCAAGATGGGGTATTGGGTGCGGGGTATGATGGGACATTGGTGGTAAGTCTGGGTTAATTTAAATTTCTTAATAAATAACAATGGATTATTGTTTTAGATAATACCATGGTACGTACTGACAAGAAAAAAACAAAAAGAGGAGAGTGGTCGAGAGATGTTATGAAAACAGCTATAGAAAAAGTGACATCGTCAGAACCCTGGGTAGGCTGCCAGATCTGTGGATGTTGAGCTCACAATGCTTGTGCTAGGGTGGACAATGAAAATCTGGAGCAAATACACATTTTTGTTTGTTTTGTGAGAATTAATTAGCATCACCATCCTGCCCCAATTCCATTACCCCATCATACCCCATAGTATGGGGCAAGATGGTTTTTCATAATGTTCTTATTAATCGCTAATTGTTGAAAAATGTGATAGGTTGATTTTCCAAAGATTGTACCAAATCATAGTTAGATTAATGACGTAACGCGCCATCAATTAGTAATAGTAATAAACGTAGTAATTATGTTGTATTTTTGTTATTTTCCTTAGCTACCCCATCATACCCCTCTTCCCCTACTAGTTCACGAAAAGGATGTCAAAAAGAGATGGAGAAAGTACTTTGACAGCTTATTAAATGAAGAATTTGACAGACAGCAACGGAGACAGTAGCAGCAATGGTCACCAAAATAACAAACGAGGAAGTGGCTCAAGCGCTTCAAAAAATAAAGAAAGGAAAAGCGGTAGGACCAGATGATATTCCTGGGGAAGTATGGAGAGCATTGGGAGAGACAGGAGCAAGGTGGCTAGCAGGTCTATTTAATAGAATTATGGAAGTTGGACAAATGCCAGACGAATGGAGAAGCAGTATACTACCACCTGTCTACAAAAACAAGGGAGATATACAACAATGTACAAACTACAGGGCTATAAAATTGCTTAGCCACACCATGAAAATATGGGAAAGAGTAATTAATAGACACGGGATACGTGAAGAGACCGAAATATCCGAGAATCAATTTGGCTTTATGCAGGGCAGATCAACAACAGATGCAATTTTCATTATAAGGCAGTTGATGGAAAAATACAGGAGTAAAGAAACGAACGCTCATATATGGCGTTCATCGATCTTGAGAAAGCATATGATAGAGTTCCTCGAGAGATTCTGTGGTGGGCACTCAATAAGAAAGGAGTCCCTGGTGAATATGTAAAGATTGTGAGGGATATGTATGAGAGAGTAACGACTAGTGTTAGGACAGGTGTGGGAGAGACTGAGAGACTGATCAATTTCATGTGAAAGTAGGATTGCACCAAGGCTCGGTGCTTAGTCCGTATTTATTTTCATTAGTTTTGGACCAGATAACAGGGAAACTACAGGGTAAAATTCCATAGTGCTTAATGTATGCTGATGATGTCGTGTTAGTAGGAAATAGTGAAAGAGACTTATAACAAAAACTGGAACAGTGGAGACAAGCTCTCGAGGAAAAAGGTTTAAAACTTATTAGGACAAAGACAGAGTATTTGGAATGCTCATTTAAAGATTGAGTTACTACAAATAAAATGGTATCTTTGGATGGTGAACTGATTGTAAAAAGCAATAGTTTTAAGTACCTGGTATCGATATTACGGAGTAATGAAGAAATAGATGGATATACATGCAGTAGAATTAGGGCTGGATGGATGAAGTGGAAGGAAGCGAGTGGTGTGCTGTGTGACAGGAAAATTCCAATGAAGTTGTAGGGAAAATTCTATAAAACAGCCATAAGGCCGGCTATGATGCACGGAACTGAATGTTGGGCAGTGAAAAAGAAAGAGGAATAACGAATGCATGCGGCGGAAATGAGAATGCTTAGATGGATGAGTGGAGTGACAAAAAAGAATAAAATTAAAAATGAGTATATTAGGGGAAGTCTAGGTGTGGCACCAATTGACGCCAATGAGATGGTTTGGTCATGTTCAACGTCGAGACGTTAATCACCCAATACGAAGAATTGCTGAAGTGCAGATTGCTGGAAGGAGTAGGAGAGGAAGACCAAAGAAGACGTGGGGGAGACGATTAGGCAGGACATGTTCGTAAAGGGGATTAATATTGATATGACCCAAGATAGAATTGTGCGGAGAAATGCAATTAGGGAAGCCGACCCCGCATAGGGATAAGGCAAAGAGAATGATGATGATAAAGCCAATATGTTATACTATACGCCCAGAATAGCAATTGGCGTGAGCTAAGCATACACCAGTGGGTATCATACCCGGAACACAAAACATGCGACCAGTTTCCACAGTTGTGCAATAGTTCTTTATCTTTATTGAAATAACCACACATGACGCATAGTTCCTCCACTCCAATCTCACCCCCCCTTCCTTTATTCAACAAAATCTTCATCAAACTCGTCTCCATCATCACATAACAAAGTTTTGTCCTCCCACAAACTCGGGAAGATACTGAACTCTCCTTTGCATTTTTTATATTTATTTAAATTATTTCTGTTTTTAGTACCTTTTATACTAGTATCAGCCCGATTTTCTACTTTAATCTTTTTGACCGCTCGTTTTTTTTTCATTTCAAAACTACTAATAGTCCAGAAAGCCACTGCGCATTCGCTGAGAAAAATATTCTGGTTCGGAGTTTTTGCACAATCTTACTCAAAAAGGACCCCTTTTAACAAATTTGCATGTTGCCAGGTCCAAAAGTGGGTCAAAAATTTTTTAAACGTTTTTTTTTTGTTTTTCTTAAAATTATTTTTTTTACATGCAACAAAGTTTTTTTAGGGTTTTTGGATCATTGCAAACAGAAAAGGTCTTTAGTGACTTTTCTCTAAAGTTGATAGTTTTTGACATAATATAAGCGATTAAATATTTAAAAATTGCGAAATCGGCCATTTTTAACCCTCATAAACTATGTGAAAAACTGAAAATTTGAATGTTGCCAAGGTAGGTAGATATTCTTTAAACATCGATTGATGAAATCCCGAAGAGTTTTTTGCCATACAATATCGAAAACCTTTTTGTTTTTTAATTGCTAATCAAGCGGGCGCGACACTATTTTCAACCGTTGCATGTATGTTTTTTTTTCACCATCTTGCTTGAAAAGGTCTCCTTTTAACAAATATTCATGTTGCCAGGATCAAAAAGCAGTCAAACATTTTTTTAAACGTTTTTTTTTTGTTTTTTCCTAAAACTAATTTTTTTGTATCGGACAAATGTTTTTTAGGTTTTTTGGATCATTTCAAATAGAAAAGATCTCAAGTGACTTTTCTCTAAATGTGATAGTTTTCGAGATATATGCGATTGAAAATTTAAAAATTGCAAAATCGGCCATTTTTAACCCTCAAAAACTATGTGAAAACCCGAAAATTTCAATGTTGCCAAGGTAAGTAGATATTCTATGAGCATCGATTGATGAAATCCCGAAGAGCTTTTGGCAATACAATATCGAAAACCCTTTTGTTTTTTAATTGCTAATCAAGCGGGCGCGACACTATTTTCAACCGTTGCGTTGCGTTGGTTGCATATAGATGTAATCGGAAAACATTTGTTAAACAAGTTAAAAAAATTGTTTAAAATTTTTTTTGACCCATTTTTGACTCTGGCAACATGAAAATTTGTTAATAGGGAACCTTTTCAAGCAAGATGGTGGAAAAAATTGAATCAGAATTTCTTTCCGCACATATATTAACGCATATTACATACAATATGCATGCAACGGTTGAAAATAAAATCGCGCCCGCTTGACTAGCAATTAAAAAACAAAAGGGTTCTCGATACTGTATTGCAAAAAACTCTTCATGATTTCATGAATCGATGTTTAGCGAATATCTACCTACCTTGGCAACATTCAAATTTTCAGTTTTTCACATAGTTTATGAGGGTTAAAAATGGCCGATTTCGCAATTTTTATAATAAATATTTAATCGCTTATATGTCAAAAACTATCAACTTTAGAGAAAAGTCACTAAAGACCTTTTCTGTTTGGAATGATCCAAAAAACCTAAAAAAACTTTATTAGACGTAAAAAAAATAATTAAAAAAAAAACAAAAAAAAAAAACGTTTAAACAATTTTTGACCCACTTCTGGACCTGGCAACATGCAAATTTGTTAAAAGGGATTCCTTTTTGACTAATATTGTGCAAACAATCCGAATCAGCATATTTTTCCTAGCGGATGCGCAGTGGCTTTCTGGACTATAACAAATTTCATAGGTGTTGAGGTAAGTACTTTTGATCGCTGTTTTGTCGTTTTATCTTTCCCCTTCTCGTTTGGGATGTTCTCCTTTTCAAGTGCTGGGGATATTTGACTGAAATGTTTTGTGCGTTTAGGTGTTTTATTTTTCTTCGAAATTACAAAAATTTGTCATCTGACATACTGAATTTCCACCTGAGTTGGATAAGTGGTCCATCCATCCATAAAAATCAATGGAAGTGGATTATTAATTTTATCTAGTTCTGAATTTTCAGGATGTAGTCAATTTTGGATTGTTGATGTTGATGGATTTACATCGTCAACGGATTCAGAGATCCTATTTTTGTAGCACCAAAGTCTCATTAAAATTCATAGGAATATCTCATAAACTGGGTGCTCCTGAATTTTCATTTTACTTTACTACAACCACATAAAAACTATGAACTGTTTACTAGGTAATATTTGAGGATTTCCGGAGCCTTTAGAAGCTCCATATATCATGGCCCTCATACCATATATCATGGCCATCATACATGGGTACATCTCA
Source organism: Diabrotica virgifera virgifera (assembly GCF_917563875.1). Classification (NCBI taxonomy): domain Eukaryota; kingdom Metazoa; phylum Arthropoda; class Insecta; order Coleoptera; family Chrysomelidae; genus Diabrotica; species Diabrotica virgifera. The sequence continues at coordinate 162,909,868 of NC_065448.1, forward strand.
AAATCAATTTAAAAAACCATCCTTTCAAAACTTTATGCTAATTTCTTTCGTTTGAACAAAGAAACCAATATAGCTATACTTAATAGAAATGGATACACCGTTGGGAATCAGTGATATATTGAATTTGCAGTTTTGAAGATCGCAGTCCAATCTAAATAACATACATAAATATAATCGTCGGACGTACATATGTGTGAACTTAATCTCAAGAATTGGATGCAAGGCCCTAGAAGGTCGTTTAGCCGCGTCTTCGTTCGATGTTGTCGCAGTCCATAACAGATCCGGACTTAAGCATCGTTTTTTGTGACTTTAAAGTTAGGTTTTATGGTATTAACAGTGCCGCGCCAGCACGTGGTAGCGGTAGCGCCTGTGTGCAAAAAACATTTAATGGCTCCCAAAATTAACAAATATTTGTTGTAACACATTCTTACACATGCAACAGAAAAATAAAGTAAGTTAAAATAATTAAGTAAAAATAAATCTTTGGCATAACAGCATAAAAAACTAAAGATATTGGTAGGAAAACATGAAATACTTTATAAAAAATTAATTTTTCGCGTCTTCAGTTCGAACAATCTGTTTATAGTATGGTGAATATCAATTTGATTTAATACTGACGACTCTATAGAGATGGTAGATAAATTTATCAACCGCCCTTGACTGATGGTCGATCTCAAATAATTTTTTAATTTTCAGTTTATAAAAAGATCACTCAGCAGTGGCAGATATGGGCAGAGTGAGCAGAATGCGAAGAGCTATTACTAAATTTGGGTTCACTGCAGTAAATTCGTTTAAAAATATAAATTTTAAAATTTTACAAACAATTTTTAATTCTTTTAACAAAGGCTGAAGCTGTATAATTTCTTCAATTAAATCATCTCCCCCTATATCTAGATGATCATTTTTACACAAAAGTTTTAATTGTGAGTGTTCTGTACTGTCGTTTAAATTATATAAAAATTTTAAAGAATCAACAGGATTTTCCAATATGGAAAATCTTTCATTTACTGAAATGAACTTTATCTGCCACTTTAGGATACAAAATCGGTTCGTCTTTATGAACGTAATCGAACTGTTTGCTTTTATTCCGACGCCGAACTGTGTGTCTGATTGGAAAACTGGGCTCCGCATCCAGTTTCTCTGCAGTTTCATTTGCTGTAGTAATAATATCATTAAATTTGCTATCTATCCGAAACTAGAGCAAGAATTGTTTTAAGGGCGTAGGCGCAAAATTTCGCTCCAATGTGTTTTAAATTAATTCATTTTTTTCGAATTCTGAGAAAACGAATTTTTACTCGAATAAGAATTTTTAAAAAAATTAAATGCATACTGAAAGATTACATTATTACCGAGTGCAGAAAGTCCCTTAAAATAACGAAAAAGTTTAAAATATTTGAAATTAAAAATCACACTAAATTTTTTTTACGCCTGTAACCTAATAAAATAAACATTAGGTATAGAAGTTTTCAGGGACTTTCGACCCTCGTTGATAATGCAATCTTTCATTCTACATTTAAATTGTTCAAAAACGCCCATTAGTTTTCTCAGAATTTGAAAAAAAAAAAAATAAATGAATTTAAAACATTGGCGCGAAATTTTATGCCTACTTCCTTAACTCTTGTAAATCATTTAAGGTAGGCTGCATATTCATTGTTTTTGATTGTAAAACTTTGCTAGGGAAGTTAACTTTCATCAGAACTTCATACCATACCTATAGGTATGTGGACTGAGCATATTAATGTAAATGTTGATATTTTATCTCCTAATTATCTAGCTTGATATTTTGAATTAAAATCAAATTTATCCGAATGTGTTATATCACATAAAGCATCATAATATATTTCTATCAAATTTTTGTGCAATGGCTTGAAAGCATAAATTCTGCTGGATCGGTGGCTGCATGTCTGTACAGGATTTTGCTTGTTTATGCAGATTGTATAAATCAATACGTAACTTACCTACCTTTGAAGTTGAGATATGCAAGGTCGTTAAATGGGTAAGTGTTGTTTTGACCTGCATAAAATATTTGTTACAACTCTAGTGGCGCCCCTTAATTGCTGGCGCCTGTGTGCGCCGCACACATTGCACACGTGGACGGCGCGGCCCTGGGTATTAAAAGATAATTAAATATTAAGCTTTGGTAAAAATCTTGTTTCTGCAAAAGTTATTACCTTCCTTTCTTGTGTTTGCGATTACATGGTATCGAAACTATATTATTTCATCTATCTAGCATATGAGTAACGAATATCTATGTCACCTAAGTCCTGCTAGTTGAAATAATACGTCAATTATTACATACTTTTTTGATCGGATAATTCGATATTTAGGATTTATATCTCCATAGCTCTATATTAGCCCAGTAAATGAACGGGAAATACGGCGATACCGTGTAATTTTTAAGTTCAACTCCAAATTGCATGAAAATTTGGATTAAGGTTCTACTTACCCCCCCACTTCAAAGTTGGACTTGTGCCGTTGGTTGTTTTTACTTGAAGGATGACAGTAATCCCTTCTCGGGGGTAAAAATATGCGTGTTTAAAATAAGACCGGAAATGAATAAACCGACTAATTCTAAGCAATTTTCGTTCTATAGAGTTTTTTAAGTAAGTCAATACTTTTTGAGTTATTTTCGATTGAAAATGTTTATTTAAAAAAAACAAATTTTCAGGTGGTTTTTTCGCAAATAACTCAAAAACGAAGTATTTTATCAAAGAGATCACACTAAGCGAAATCCAGGACGCAATGAAAAAGATGAAAAACAACAAAGCGCCAGGAGAAGATGGAGTCGTAATAGAAGCTATAAAGATGGGTGGACGTGCCCTTATCAACTGAATAAAAATTTTGTTTAACCTTTGTCTAACAGATTGTTGCATACCGGAAACATGGAACAATGAAGTAACAATTTTACTACACAAGAAAGGAGACAAGGCGCACCTAGAAAACTATAGACCAATCAGCTTATTGAACCACATCTATAAAATGTTTACCCGAATCATTACGACAAGACTAGAAAAAAAGTTATATTTCTACCAACCCCGAGAACAAGCTGGATTCCGCTCAAAATTCGGAACAAACGACCACCTACAAACAGTAAAAACCCTAATAGAAAAGTCAATAGAATATAACAGACCACTGGTACTTATCTTCGTAGACTTTCACAAAGCCTTCGACACTGTGAAATAGACAGCAGTATAACTGCTCTGAACAATAGTAGAATAGATTACCGTAATACAAAGTTAGTGCAAACATTATACCAAAATGCCACAACGCGTGTAAAACTGCATGATACTACCAGAGAAATTCATATCAAGAGGGGTGTGAGACAGGGCGACACTCTCTCACCTAAATTATTTATAGCGGTCCTCGAATACGCCTTTAAAATGCTAAAGTGAGAAAATAGAGGAATAAAAATAGATGGAGAAATGCTCAATCATCTGCGTTTTGCCGACGATATAGTACTTATTACCGAAGATCTGGGTGAAGCACAACAAATGCTACTAGAATTAGAAAACGTATCTTCAACAATAGGTCTAAAAATGAACATCAGCAAGACCAAATTTATGGCAAATTTAGTTCCCAGCGAACACCTAACCATCCAAAATCAAGTGGTAGAATTGACAGAAAAGTACATATATCTCCGTCATGAAATCAGAATAGGCAAGGACAATCAGACTTGCGAATTTCAACGACGAATAACACTTGCTTGGGCGGCGTATGGTTCACTAAGAGACATCTTTAAGAGCAACATCCCGACAGCTATGAAACGGAAGACATTTGACCAATGAGTTCTTCCTATTATGACATACGGAGCAGAAACTCTCACGCTCACAAAAACAACAGCACTAAAAATGAGAGTGGCACAAAGGCGTATGGAAAGATCGATTCTCGGCGTGACAAAAAAAGACAAAATAAAAAACCAAGACTTAAGGAAAAGAACAGGTATCACTGATGTCGTTGAACGTATAGCCAAGCTGAAATGGAATTGGGCAGGTCACATAGCGCGACTGAAAGACTCAAGATGGACCAGAAAACTAAATGACTGGCGCCCAAGAGAAGACAAACGCAGAAGAGGACGACCACCAACACGCTGGATGGACGACATAAACCGAATATCCAAGAAATGGCAACAAGAAGCACAGAACCGTGAAGAGTGGCGAAGAATGGGAGAGACCTATGTCCAGCAGTGGACAGAAGAGGTTGCATGATGATGATGAAGTATTTTATCGAAAAACATATTCTTATTAGAAATTTAGTATGGAAAAAAACAAAAAAAGTTTTGTATTCATGAAGTTCATAGAGCCAGCGAAAGCAAAGTTGTAGCTTATGAAAAATACGTTCTTATTCGTCAATTCCAAATTGAATATTTCAATATGAAATTAATAAAAATTGGGAACTTTTCGGGAAAAACCCATGAAAACTTTTTTAAAGCGTTAACGCTCAAATTAAAGTTGGCCCTTTTTTTTGGTAAAAAAATCGTGAAAATCTCCCCCTCTTTAGCACTCAAATGAAAATCGTTACCGCTTTACAAATAATTTATTTTGCTTAGGTATGTATTTTTTATATTATCTGTAAGTTTCACCGGTTTAACGTGCTTATTTTTGAAAGGGTTATAGTAAGAGGGCTTGAACGAGTCACTAATTAATTTAATGCTACCCGTGTCTGGTTGTTCTGATTCGGTTTATTTTTGCGGGTTCTTGTTAGAAAATATCCCCTATAAACAAATCAGAAGGGTGCCGATCGAAATTTTTGGGCCGAAATTGTTTAACAATGTTTTTTAACAAATTCAAAACATCACCTTTTTTGCCACCGAAAATCTGTTTTTAGCATTTTAAATAAAAAAAATTCTCTGTCATTTTTCTCAAAAGTTGATAAATTTTGAGTTTTAAGCGATTTAAAACCTGAAAAATGCTAAAATAAGCATTTTCGAAGCGTGAAAACTCATGTGTAAATTATTATTTTTGAGGTTGTCAAGTGCCTTAATTGAAGTTTAAACATTAAATTTTAAGAGTAATATTTTGTTAAGTTATCGGGGCTTATTTTATTAATTAAGACCGTTGTTTTGAATTGTTTTATGCGCGTCCACTCGATCCTTAAGCCTCCACGACGCGTCGCACTATATGGTGCATATCGCACTATATGATTGGCTTATTTAAATTAAATTAAAATAAATAAATTATTAAAAAAAACTATGTTAATAATATACATATTCTAAAATTTTAATCAATTTAAAGTATTTGTTGGGAAATTTTCGCATAAGTACGTATAATATGAGTATACATGCGACAGAGACGTACCATAAAGTGCGACGCGCGACGATTAACAATTAAAAAACAACGGTGAATATTGAAATAAGCCCCGATTACTCGTTAAAATCTTGAAATTGAATGTATACCTAAGCTTCAATTTAGGCACTTATCAACCTTAATACTAATAATTTACACATGAGTTTTCAAGCCTCGAAAATGTGTGCATATTTTTGCATTTTTCAAATTTTAAATTGCTTATAACTCGAAAACTATCAACTTTTGAGAAAAATTAAAAGAGATCTTTTTTGTTTATAATTACCCACAAAAACTTAAAAGTACATTTTTCGGGACAAAAAAGCCATTTTAAATTTGTTTACAAAAATTGTTTCCTATGTAAAAAAAATGTACAACTTGTCTGAAGTTTAGAATGAGTTTAGTGCAGCTGATTCTCATTAGGGATTTGAGATATTCATCTGTTAGCTGAGATCTGCACCGATTTTTAATAAAAGTTCATTCTTGAAAAAGCGGCTTCGCACCAATGAACTGTCAATACGGATGGAATGGCCATGTCCCATTCAAATAGTGAAGCAAGATTGACACCAACATACAAGAGAGAGGTCCTAGAGAGAGACAGACAAGGTGTTGGAGAATTTGACAGGCCGTGTAATTTGAGTTGCCTATATAAATGGACCCGATTGAATAGGTCTGGATCATAGAGGTATATATTAACATAGAGGGAGCCTACCTTCCGCGCTTCCTGACGACAAGATCTCAGGGACTGGTTTGCTGCATCTCCTTCTAACACATTGTATCGAGAATCTATAATGACATTCAGTGTGAATATAGGCACGGAAGAGGAGGACAACTGTAGCAGCTTTACTATGCGTAAGAGTGAAACAGCACTAATCCAAATAAAAAAGATGGTGTCGTCACTTCGCTCTTAATGACACTCTCTCTATGCTAATATTTAACTCTATGGTCTGGATCCCGCGTATGAAAAAAAGTTGATTAATAGCAAGCTGAAAATTTGTTAATAGCTTAAGGGTGTCTAGTCGGACAAACTTTGATATATGGGAACACTGGAACAGGGGAAGTTTTAATTGTGGAACAGGTTAAATATTTGGAACGGTCAGACCACGAAAACGGCACATGTATTTTGTCCGACAGAACAGACTTAAACTCTCCGAACAGAGATTAAACTCTCATGCAAAAATCAGACTGCTATTTATCACCAAATGGGCGTTTTAATGAGTGGAACATGTAGAATATGTCAAATGACAGGAATTATGACAGGTGATAAATAGCAGTCTGATTTTTGCATGAGAGTTTAATCTCTATTCGGAGAGTTTAAGTCTGTTCTGTCGGACAAAATAAATGTGCCGTTTTCGTGGTCTGACCGTTCCAAATTTTTAACCTGTTCCACAATTAAAACTGCCCCTGTTACAGTGTTCCCATATATCAAAGTTTATCCGACTAGACACCCTTAAGCTATTAACAAATTTTCAGCTTGCTATTAATCAACTTTTTTTTCATACGCGGGATCCAGACCTAGAATCAGTATTTACAGTTCGTTGAATATTTTAACTTGGCTAAGGCCTAATGCTGATTGGCAGTACATATTTCAAAATTTAACCACTTTTTTGTATTTAGGGGATAAATAGAGTACACAGTGCCATACTTGGTGTTTAGATACTTTTCATAATTGTTATTTGTATTTATCAAAACAAATACCTACTTTCGTAAAGTATTTGGGAGTTAAATAATTTTAAAACTATTTAAATACTAAATTAGTGACTGTTTTATACAAAGTGAAGAAGTCCTTGATTATGTTTTTATCATAGAGGTATATATTGACATAGAGAGAGTGTCATTCAAAGTGAAGTGACGACACCATCTTTTTTCTTTGGATTAGTGCTGTTTCACTCTTACGCATATTAAGCTGCGTTGTCAGTTAGATAGTTGTCCTCCTCTTTCGTGCCTATACTCACACCTTAATGTCATCTAAGTTTCTCGGTACAATGTGCTAGAAAGAGATAGCGCAAACCAGTCGAAGAGATCTTGTCGTCAGGACGCGCATAGTGAAGGCTCTCTCTATGCTAATATATACCTCTATGGTTTTTATGTTACTTTTATATTTAGACTTTTATATTTCCCCGATTTAAGTTGATATAGGCAACTCAAATTACACGGCCTGTCAAAGTTTCCACCACCTTGTCTGTTTCTCTCTAGGACCTCTCTCTTGTATCGTGGCTGCATTAGTTGTCTTTGTGCCTATTCCATCCGTATTGACAGTTCATTGCTTCGCACACATAAGTTGAGCCAAACATAGTACCTACACAATTTCATGGCCAAACATTTTCAAAATTACAAAACACCATATTCTGAATTTAATCGCGGTCCGCACAAAAACTAGCCTACGGTCCGGATGCGGACCGAGGTCCGCCAATTGGTGACTTCTGCCCTGGGGCATTAAATTTAAATAATTAGTTAAATACTGTCAAGTTGACAAATAAAAACCTAAGGAAAACTATGGTTACCACAATTACGTTACGACTATTGCTGGTAAATGTACTTATTTGAAAACTAATTAATTCAAAATTTATTCAAATTTTTTGCATATGAAGAATAATTAAGTAAGACATTAAACGTTGAAGGCACCACGGGTATTATAGATAATAACGCTTTCGGTCAACGTATATTCCTCGTGCCAAAGGCCCTCGGTATATACACCATTGACCTCAAGCGTTATCCTTATAATACCTTTGGTACCTTAATAACTATAATAGTTATAAGAAATAATTGTTCATATAACTAATTCAATATTAATAAACAAATTTTCATTTCTTTAAAAAATTTAACAGCTCCTACATTGATGACAAAATCAAGACATATTCTTCAGTTGAATGTACAAGGTCGATAGAAATATTTCAAATAAAAGAGATGTTAAAACTCACATTCTGAAAAAAAAAACTGCTAGTGTTCGTAACAAGAAACTATTCGCAAAACGAAAGAAGAAAGAAATATTTACAATTTCAATCAGCACCTAATTAGAAATGCTATAACTAAATTTCTTTCATTAGTTAACAGAATATTTCGCCATATTTAAATTTAGGCCATTATTTATTAATCGGCACTAAATTAGTGATCAGGTAGATATTTATTTAAAGACCCCTGTCGGTATCCATAAAGATAGTTTATTTTTAAATGTTATCAAATACTGTATTTATGTTTTTTTTTATTTGAAACGAGAAATCGAGCTGGGCAAATCCCAAAATACTCCCCAGGTGAGTTTGCATCTAAATTTATTGTCGTTTCGATTATATTCTTCACTCTCATTGTAGAGAAGTTAATATAACATTCCGTAAAGCGTGTGTAGTGCCGCGAAAGAGTTTACTAACGTTGTACAGACAGGGTCGGAATCATCTAACATTCATTGCAAATTCAAATAAATCTAAAATCAGTGTCATCGATTTTTTCACGCCTTAAGGGAAGCCAAAGTCCGAAAATTGAATTTTTTAAGTTTTTTGGGTTATGATTGAAAATTATTTTCTGAAATCTTCTCTTTCCAACGATATAGGTATAACACATTGTAGTAGAAAATATCCATGGTTACAAAATTGTTTGTTTCTTGAACGTCTGCACTCAACTTACCGTGTACCGGTCAACGGCGTAACCCGGATGATCCTAATAAAGGAGGGGAGTTACAACTACGGGGGGGTATAGAATACCGCCAATTTAAGCTCAAAGTACATCCCTATAACCCCCAAAACCCCCACCCTAGTTCCGTCACTGGTACCGGTAGTTTTCTTTATAACTCAGAGTATTTTATGTTTTTGCAATTTCCCGAATACATACTAGGTTTTTTAACTTTTGATGTCAAATATCTCTGGATCCTTAGACGATAGAAGCTCTAAATTTTTACAGTAGTTGTAGATAGATAATATCGTCCCGGGTAAAGTTTAAAATATACAAAAACAAGTAAAATAAAAAATAAAATCTAAACTTTTTTGGGTTTTTTGTAAGAGTATTCCAAAAATTTTAACTAATTCTAACTTTACAAAAATCTACGCTGGACTAAGTAATACATCTAGTTTCAAAATAAAAAAAAAATAGGTCTCTAAGTGCTTTGGTTACAGAGCTATGTGACATAATGTTAACATTGCCGTTAAATGGGACTTCGTGTGCCCTTAAATTACCTTTTTCTTTTCTTATATTTCTGTTTTAGTTTATTTTAGATATTAAAAGCTCAGGAGTAATGGGTAAATGGAAGAAATATATCGAAGTAGATGGGGAAGTGTCAAGTACGGTTAGGTTAGTTTAGCAGGATAACATGTTCTGTATCAAGCCTCCAATGTCCACTGCTGCACATAGGTCTTTCACATGTTTTCCACTTATGTATTTCGATTTTGCTCGAACTAAATCCAATTTGTAGTCACTCTTTTTATGTCACCGCTAGACATAATAGGTCATAATATGTCATCGGTATGTCATCTGTCTGTCATTGGTCGAGCCTCTGGCGATCGACCTCTGTCTCTGTTAGATTGTATTCGGGGTCTTCATTCCAAAATTCTTTCTGTCTACCTATCATCAACTGCTCTTGCTACATGACCTTTCCAGTTCCATTTTAGTGTTGTTATTATTTCAATAACATCTGCTATTCCTGATCTTTTACGTATAGTAGCATTAGCTACTCTATCACGTAGGAAAACCCCTAAAATTCTTCTCTGCATTGGTCTTCCTTTAACTTGTAGTTTACTTATTGTTGTTCTAGTTCTTGTGAGTATTAGAGTTTCTTCACCATGGGTCACTACTACCAGAATTCACCGATTAACTCCTTTTCTTTTCAGACACATTGAAATCTTTGACTTAGAATATCCTTCATCTTTCCAAATGCAGACCAAGCTAGATTTATTCTTCTCTTCAGCTTGATTGTTTGGTTGTATCGACTTATTTTGATCTCATGGCCCAAATATTTATAGCAGTCTACTGGTTTGATATCTTTGTCTTCAACCGAAATATTTTTGCTGTGTACTAAATTAGTCATAAATAGTGTTTTTGAAAAATTTATTTTAAGACCCACTCTTTTTGTGACAATAGGAGCTGTTGGAGCATTATCTGCGCCTGTTTAAAGCTGTCCGCAATGAGGACGATATCATTTAAAATTTTTTCATCTATGTTGGTACCCTTTCCGTTTCAATCTATTGTTTTACAGGAGTATTCTAGAAAAGTTGTAAACAATTTAAGAGATATCTTGTCTCTTTGCCGAATGCCTCTATCAATACGAAAGGTCTCAGTATACTTATTAAGTCTTACACAAGCTGTAACATGCTCGTAGATGTATGTGATGAGGGATCAGTGGTCTATTCTACATTATGTTAGAGCATGGAGCATTTCACTTTGGTTGATCGTGTCAATTGCTTTTTTAGACAAGTATCAGGGTATATTATATTCAATGGATTTTTCAATCAACGACTTCATGGTTTGCAAGTGATCATTTATTCCGTATCCAGCTCTAAACCTGCTTGCTCGCAAGGTTAATAGAGGTCTAGTTTTGATAGAGGTTTTGATAGTTAATAGAGGTCTATTAGTTATTATCTTTATAAACAACTTATAAAAAAATGTTCATATAACAAGCTAACAGGCCTATAGTTCTTTAGCTCTGTTATATCTCACCTTTTTGTCCATGACTACGATACTAGCTTTATTCCATTAAGACGGTATAACCTTTTTTGAAAGGCTTTAGTTATATAATTGTGTCTTCTTCTTCTTCTTTTCCTTTAAAAAGGCAGTACTGCCTGTTTTTCTTCAACGGTGCCTTTCATTCTGTCCATAAATTGTCATTCCATCTATTCCTTGGGCGTCCTATACTTCTTCTGCCTAACGGTGACTTGTCCCTGGCTATTCTTACTATCCTTGATTCAGACGTCCTGCTTATGTGTTGATTACACTATTCTTTTCTGTTCTTTACCCAGGTATTTATATTGTCTACCCCACATATACGTCTGATTTCCTCACTTCTTACCCTGTCTTGTAGTTCTTTTCCAGCAATCCTTAAGATCATTGCATCGCGATGGTTCGCCTTAAATAGGCAGGGTTGTTGATGTTTGTTTCAGGGTTGTGATTGCATAGCTCCACCGAGGACGCATGGGATGCAGAAATAGTTATCTGGAGATGGTGGTCCAACTCTGAATCAAATTAAAACAAAACTGCCGTTATCTCTTTTTCGTCTTTACTCAGAATTGAGTATTATAAACTGTCTTTCGGTCCTTTTCCTTGAAGAAGGGAACGTAAATGCGTGGCCAAAGTGTCCTATATTTGCTTTCTCCTATTTTCGTCGTCTCTGTGTTTATATATTGTAAAAACCTGAGATACAGGATGCAGCCAGAAAGCAGTTTATTAGCGAAAAGTCTTAGATTTAAAATATTGTTTATTATATTTTTAATTTCAATTATTCTAACTGTTTAAAAAGTAGTAAACTTTGTATCTGGGGCTTTTCGTTGTTTTCCTCGTATTGCGAGAGATGTCGCTAGATTGCGTCTCAAAAGGTGGAATCATTGCATCGCGATGGTCCGCCTTAAATAGCCAGGGTTGTTGATGTTTGTTTCAGGGTTGTGACTGCATAGCTCCACCGAGGACGCATGGGATGCAGAAATAGCTATCTGGAGATGGTGGTCCAACTCTGAATTAAATTAAAACAAAACTGCCGTTATTTCTTCTTCTTAAGATCTTCATTTCGTTGGTCTTCAGATATCTTTGTGTTTTGCTTGTATCTGGTCTTGTTTCGGCCGTGTAAGTCACAACTGGTCTAATAACTGACTTATGTATTCGGGCCTTCGTTTCCACTCTTAGGTGTTTATAATTTTGTCAATGCTTTTAATACTGTTTTTCCGTCTGCTTTAACTGGCTAAATAACGATTTGGTCATCACCAGCTGCTTTATTATTTTTAATGACATAGACTTCTTCAATTGTTCTTTCTGGGATGTCCCCTGAATCCACAGTTCATTTTTTATTTGCCATCGTCACATGATTCCAGCCACCGTCTTTTTCACACCTTTGCACTAATCTTGTGTGTACTATTCTGAAGAAATATTTTAATAGTAGACTTATTGGGCTTATTATCCAAGGTTTTAGTAAAAGTGCGCTAAAATTAGAGCGAAGTCAACCTTTTACAAACTGACCTCTATTGTAGCGCTCGTTGAAGTGCTTTCCTTTTTATTATAAATATGAAAATTGAAACTGTCTTTTGTAACCAAGCATTATCTGAAAAAACTGTTACTCCATTTTAATATCCCAAATTCCAAACGTTAGAACCGACCCTGCCTTATCGCAGTCATCCTTTCAGATAAATAAACTAAAGAAAGTCTATTTTATGAATGGCCACGAGGCATTCTTAGCGACGCAATTCCAAAAAGAACAAGGAAAACACATCCAACGTCCAAGGTAACTGGAGGACTTGCAAAAAACCCATTAGAGACCGATATAGATAAAGGCATGCCAAAATTTTGTTCTTGCTTGTTTTTCTAATTAGATCTTCCATAAATTTACATAAATACATTACAAGCAGGTCAGTTTGGGAGCTAAAAATAAAGTAGGGAAAATATTAAATGTCGAAGAATAATTATAAACTGCAAAAAGCAAGCGGAACAAACAGGTTGATTATGATAAAAATATTCTCAACTATTTTTATAGCAATTAATTAGTATTTTTTTAGACCATATAACACTAGGAAATTTTTTCTTGAACCGTATTTAGTATTTATCCACTAGGAAATAATCCTTTATCACAGTCTAGATTCTATTGAAAATGTCTAAAACAGCACTGTTATAGCCAAAGCCCGAATTTCAGGCTCTCCTAGGTTTTACTAGGCAATCCTCAGGTCTGACTGACGGTCTTAGTCAAAGCCAGAAATCAATTACAGATTCGGCCTTTGACTAGTCAAACTTAGGAGAGACTAAGTTGGTCAAGCAAAGGTCGAAATTTAATTTTATGAAACCGGGGTTTGACTAAGTAGTCATATTTTTGTCTTTTTGGCAAATACAACAACCAAATCTGAAGAAGTAATCTGAATTGTTTGGTAATTTTCTTCCTCTCCTAGTTAGACGTTAAGCTGTCTCTAAGAGAAATTAGTACAAAAGATTCTAAATTTGGAGGACAAAGCTTTATAAAATGCTACTGCAATAAGAAATGTTCTTCAAAATTATGTAAGTGTAAAAGGTCTAACGCTAACGTATTGCGCAACTCTAAATGCCATAATATCTCAACATGTGAGAATAAACACTATTTTTTGAAGATATTCTTCTTTAGCGGCGAATCGATTGAGGGTAAAATTTGATTGATCCGCGCGCATGCGCACACCTACACTATGGTATTAGTCATTATACGGGCTCTGATTGGGTGTTGACATTTTGAAATGATCTGTCAATAATTGTTCAATATGGAGGTTATCGGTAAACAAAAATATTGTATATATTAGTTTTTATTGATGTATGGACAGAAATAAAATCAAATTTTTAATTATAGTGACTTTTTAAATAGTTTTGAAAAGCCGCAGGTACGTAATTCTAAATGTTTCAGTTGGAAATACCTAATAATTTCAATATCTATCTATTTGGAAAATGTAAACAAAATAATGTAGTTACCTATTAGTAGGCAATGCTTTAATTTACATAATCTGATTATGAACAAACTTTCTACAAATCTTCATCTCATATATCGTTTTCTTACTCTATATTTTGTTGTATTTTATTTCGACAAAAATCAAACTAATAATTTTATTAAATTCATATAAGTTTATGGTGTAAACGTTTAGTTTGTGTATATTCCCACATGACGTATACGCGAATGTGGTGCAGTTTGAAATGGCGTCAACTTTGGCGCCACGTGATGTGGGTTCAAGCCCCAAGCAAGTTATTATTTTTTTTATTTTTTTTTTATAGATTTTATGATTGTAAGTATATTATTACATAATTTTTGAAGATATTCTTCTTTTTTGAAAGTGGTAGATAAGAAAGTTACGTGCGTACAAAGTACACACACATTCTTTTTTATTTTAATTACCACAATATAAAAATAATAACCATTAAAATTAAAAAATGACGTTTTATTAAACCTAATCTAACAAATTACGACATTTTAATAGCAGATCGGGGTTTGACTAGTCAAACCCCGATCGTACCGATAAGGGTTTGATAGTCAAACCCCGATCGTACCGATAAATCAGCAGGCGTACCGATAAATCAGCGGGCCCTGGTTCCAGTTGGGATGCGGGCCCGCTGGCCCAATAAAAACACACATTATATACTTTCACAAGTATACAATGTCACAAGTCAATAAATACTTTTCGAGTTATTTACGAGTGAATATGTTTATTTTTCAACAAAAAAATCACGTTTTTAAAATGTTTTTCTCAAATAAGTCAAAAAGTAAGTATTTTATCGAAAAAAATGTTGTTAGTAGTAGACCCAGTAGGAGCAGAGTTGTAGGTAATAAAAAGTAAGTTCTTATTCGTCATATTTAAAATTTAATATTTCAACTTGAAATATCCAAAAAATGAAGCACTTTATGAAAAAACTCATCGCAACTTTTTTAAAGTGTAAAAGCTTTATTTTTGTTATTTTTTTAGTTCCTAACATCAAAATTAAGTATGTAACGCTCAAAATAAAGTTATTGGTGATACCAAAAATCTCAAGTAGGAAAAAATATAGGTTTTGTTATTGTGAGTATTTTGGACTTTTTGTTTTCCTTAAAACAAAAATTGATTAAGATATGGATGTTCAAAATTTGCATAAACTCGTAATTAGTGACTCGTTTAAGCCCATCTAGATAACTACAGACTTTTCAAAAATAAGCACTTCGAACCAATGAATCTTACAGATCTAATAAACAATAAATAAGTAAAGTAATTTGTGAAGAGGTAACGATTCATTTCATTTCGGATGCTAATTGTGGGTGACTTTTAAGATTTTTTTTACCAACAAAAAAATGGATGAACTTCCAAATTGGACCAAAATGGATTTTTTGATCGTAACTTACTTACTTTTGATGTTAGAAACTTTTTTCAAAAACAAAAATAAAGCTTTTTTGAATGTTTTAAAAAAGTTGAGTTTTTCCCGAAAAGTACTTGATTTTTTGGTTATTTCACGTTCAAATATTCGATTTGGAATTTGACTAATAAAAGCCACTTCTCATTAGCTACAACTCTGCTTCTACTGGGTCTACAAACTTAATACATACGCCATTTTTTTTCACTTTGTTATAAGCTATATTTTTGCTAATAATAGTTTTTTTTTGGCAAAATACTTACTTTTTAACCCGTGTTGAGCTGCCCCCCCCCACTTGCAAAAATTAAAAAACAAATAGCCCTGATTTATGAGCTATTTATGAGCTCTCATATTCCGCAAACTAAAAATTTTGAGCTCGTTCCACTGAGCAGGAATTTAATACCCTAGTGGGGGGGGGGGGCTGAGTCAGCCCCCCACTACTTAAAAATAGGAATATTGAATCGGTTTTTGCGGCAGAATTACGAGCTATTTATGAGCTCTTGAAATTATATACTTTCGATTTTTGAGCTCATCCCCTTCACCCCCAAACATCCCTTTAATTGATTTAACTTAAGAGAAAGATGCTGAGAAAACTTAAAAAATATATCGTATTGCGGATATAATTCATATAGCTTATATCCTCTAAGAATAAACTATTAAATCAAGAGCATTTCGATTATTGAGCTACAACCCCTTCGCAAGAAAACCACCTTATCTTCCCGGCTTAAGAGAAAGTTGTACTTAAAATGCATTAAACTAATTATTTGGCGACTACATATCATTTAATAATTTATAACCTTCCAAATTACGCGCATTTAGATCAGTAAATTGCAATTTATTTTGTATAGTGCAGTCACTGAAGGTAAAAATCAACGATTACCTTCAATTTCGGTGAACCTTCATCGATTTTCACGAAAATGGGTCAGTAGTTAGAGGATACGTCAAGAAACAAAGGTGACATGGTACCACCTTGCGCCTTTACCCTGAGGGTGGATACCGCCCCTTCTCGGGGGTGAAAATTATTTTATAAAAAATAAATGCACAAATCAATAAAAGAACAAATTAAAAGCAAAATTCATTATATAAAGTTAATAAAATAAGTCAATACTTTTTAAGTTATTAAAGATCAAAGATTTTAATTATTTGTGAAAAAAATGCATGTTTTGGAGAGGTTTTTTGTAAATCACTGAAAAACTTTAAGTTTTTACAAAAAAGTTAATAGTAGTTTAATTCGTATAGCTTATATTCTAAGAATAAACTCTTAAATCACGCGTCTTTCGATTATAGAGCTACAACCCCTTCGCAAGAAAACGACCCCATATTCCCGGCTTAAGAGAGAGTTGTTCTTAAAATAATTTAAATTAATTATTTGGCGACTACATATCGTTTAATAATTTATGAGCTTGCAAAATATACGCATCTCAATTATTGAATTGCCATTTTCTTTCTATATTGCAGTCACTGAAGGTAAAAATCAACTATTACCTTCGATTTCGGTAAATCGCCATTTATTTTCACGAATTGACAATAACAACTTGGGGTTTTAGCCTTGGGTATATGTCACCCCTTCTCGGGAGTGAAAATTACTTTATTAAAAATAACCCCACAAATCGAGAGAGGGACAAATTGTAAGCAAAATTTGTTATATAATGTGATTAAAATAAATCAATACTTTTTGAGTTATTAAAGATCAAATATTTTAATTTTTGGAAAGAAAATGCATGCTTTAGAGCGATTTTTCATAAATGACTCAAAAACTGTAAGTTTTTACAAAAAAGTTTTCATCACTAAAATTGAAGCTAATAAAAAATATAATAAATTGCTTACTTGAAAATCCCTTTAATGTTAATTTAAAGTAAGTTATTGGTAATTAAATGTATATTTTTTTCCGCGACTGTTCAAATCTAAGGGTTCAAGCTTAAATAACGGGAAAGAGATGCATTTTATAACACTTAGGTACTAAATACTTGTCAAAGTACTTAGAAATACCTATGAAAAATAAGATCCAGAAAAAGTTGATAGTATCAAAATCCGCTCACCAATTTTCGTGAAAAAGAATGGAGATTTACCGAAATCGAACGTCATAGTTGATTTTTACCTTCAGTGACTGCACTATAGAAAGAAAATGGCAATTCAATAATTGAGATGCGTATATTTTGCGAGCTCATAAATTATTAAACAATATATAGTCAACAAATAATTAATTTAAATTATTTTAAGTACAACCCTCTCTTAAGCCGGGAATATGGGATGGTTTTTTTGCGAAGGGGTTGTAGTTCAATAATCGAAAGGCGCGTGATTTTAGAGTTTATTTTTAGAATATAAGCTATACGAATTAAACTACTATTAACTTTTTTGTAAAAACTTAGTTTTTTAGTGATTTACAAAAAACCTCTTCAAAACATGCATTTTTTTCACAAATAATTAAAATCCTTGATCTTTAATAACTTAAAAAGTATTTACTTATTTTATTAACTTTATATAATAAATTTTGCTTTTAATTTGTTCTTTTATTGATTTGTGCAGTTATTTTTTATAAAATAATTTTCACCCCCGAAAAGGGGCGGTATCCACCCTCAGGGTAAAGGCGCAAGGTGGTACCATGTCACCTTTGTTTCTTGACGTATCCTCTAACCACTGACCAATTTTCGTGAAAATCGATGAAGGTTCACCGAAATTGAAGGTAATCGTTTATTTTTACCTTCAGTGACTGCACTATACAAAATAAATTGCAATTTACTGATCTAAATGCGCGTAATTTGGAAGCTTAAAAATTATTAAATGATATGTAGTCGCCAAATAATTAGTTTAACGCATTTTAAGTACAACTTTCTCTTAAGCCGGGAAGATAGGGTGGTTTTCTGGCGAAGGGGTTGTAGCTCAATAATCGAAATGCTCTTGATTTAATAGTTTATTCTTAGAGTATATAAGCTATAGGAATTATATTCGCAATACGATATATTTTAAGTTTTCTCAGCATCTTTCTCATAAGTTAAATCAATTAAAGGGTTGTTTGGGGGTGAAGGGGATGAGCTCAAAAATCGAAACTATATAATTTCAAGAGCTCATAAATAGCTCGTAATTCTGCCGCAAAAACCGATTCAATATTCCTATTTTTAAGTAGTGGGGGGGCTGACTCAGCCCCCCCACTAGGGTATTAAATTCCTGCTCAGTGGAACGAGCTCAAAATTTTTAGTTTGCGGAATATGAGAGCTCATAAATAGCTCATAAATCAGGGCTATTCGTTTTTTAATTTTTGCAAGTGGGGGGGGGGGCAGCTCAACACGGGTTACTTTTTAAGTTATTTGTGAAAAACCGCCTGCAACGTGATTTTTTTGTTGAAACATAAACATGTTTACTCGCAAGTAACTCGAAAAGTATTAACTTTTCATCGAAAAAAGTATTGACTTATGTATGCCTAGAATTAGTTAGTTCATCCAATTCCGGACTTATATCCAGTTCCCTGTGTTTCTTAATAAATTTTGTTTTTAAATTTTTTGATCATATTCTTTGGTTTTTATTTATAAGTATGTACCTGCACAAAAATTAAAATTTATTAAGCAGTTACATTTCCTAGTGTGTAATTGTGTAGTTCAAAATGTCCCAATCAAATTAGAAACAAAAAAAGCAAAAAGCGCGTTATTGAGGGCACCTGCGGGGCCCGGGCCCTGGTTCCACGGAACCCGCGGAACCATGCTCAGTTCGTCGCTGATGAGGGCTGCTTCTTTGATTTTTGTCTTTTTTATGTCTATTTACTTCATGACTAGAGCAAGGAATCTGTCTACTCACCTAACATTTATTGATCTGGAAAAAGCCTACGACATGGTACCTTTAAAGAAACTCTTTGACATTTTGACCACGATAGGCATAAGCGAAGCATATGTGCGAGCCATCCAAAATATGTATCAAAATCCGAAAAGCTGTATTAAGCAGGGAAAATCTATGTCGAAACCATTCCCTGTTACAAAAGGTTTAAGGCAAGGGTGCTGCTTATCGCCAACACTGTTTAAAATATACATCCAGAAAGCTCTGGAGCAATGGAGGAAAACAGTTGCTGGGATGGGAATAATGATTGAAGAAAACTGCTTAACAACTTTGTTTTTTGCTGATGACCAAGTAATTCTTGCCAATGATGAACATGATATGGATTATATGCTAAGAAAGTTACAGATCGAATATGAAAAATGGGGCCTATGTATGAACATGGAGAAAACGGAATATTTGAGAATAGGAGAGGAAACCGAAGATCCGGAATTAGAGTTAAGAAATATAAGGAAATGTAAGGAATATAGATATTTAGGAAGCATAATATCAGAAGAAGGAACTACAAAAAGAGACATACAGCATAGGATACAGCAAGGAAGGAAAGCAACTCGTATTTTAAATGGTCTACTATGGTCTAACAAGGTGAAGCTGAACACAAAGTTAACAATCTACAGAACAATTGTAGAACCTATTATAACTTATGGAGCAGAGTGTTGGCAACTCACAGGAAAGGAAAGGAAACATATAGAAGTAACGGAAATGGATTACTTACGTAGAGCATGCAGAGTATCTAGATTAGAACATGTACCAAATGAGGAAATAAGACGACGGACAAATAGTTTATATTCCACGGTTGACCATATAGAAACAAAGAAATTGCTATGGTATGGCCATGTTATGAGGATGTCAGAGGAAAGATGGCCAAAAAGAGCATTAAATTACACATCCATAAATAGAAGAAGAAGAGGAAGGCCCACAGAAACATGGAAGAAAGGCATAGAACAGTCTATGGCAGATAGAGCTATTGACGAAAACGAATGGGTGGATAGAAAACGATGGCGGGCGAAATGTGGGATGCGGAGGAGACCGTAGGAACCCCACTACTTATATATATACTTCATGACTATTGACGTATTTTTCCACAGTGGTCTGTGTTCATTGTTCCACATATCTCTGACTTGTCGAAGTCTCTGTTTTTGATGTAGGTATGTTTCATTCACGTTAAGTCTGACGCTTAGTGGTTTTACTGTTTCTCTCACATATAAATTGTTGCATTCACAGGGCATTTATGCAGTTCTTTGACTTCTCCTGTGTGTTGTTGTGTTTGGTTTTGGACAAGATAGATCAGAGTGTGTTGGTTGCTTTAAACCTTGTTGTGATGTTGTTGAAGGAAAGGAAATAAGTACAACATCACAACATACAATACACAAAAGTACAACACCGCAACATAACATAACACCATAATACATATTAACAAAATGTACAATCTTTTTATTAAAAAACTCATTATTATGAACACAGAATCACATAACACATAGAATATTACACAAAATACACAAAATAATCAGATTTTTATGTATCAAAGGGCATAAAAACATCTACCCTCACATCTTCCAGCCAAAGGTGGCTGTTACCTACAACCATCAAGGCAAGTACATCTAAGCATTGATATTGTTGACTGCGATATGACATACTGACATAACCTCAAACAGCAACAATTGACGGTTATACAGTTCTTACGATGTCAGTTGGACAAGTATAAAAACAAAATTCGACACCCATTGTCGGCGCCGTTTGTAAAACATAGGCGGCGCAATAGAAATTAATGAGTAAACTTTTATTTTTAAATTATGGTTCAATATTTGTTAAACAGTAATAATGTTGTTAATTGTTCACAATTTTCTATGAAATTGACACCAAAGATAATTAAAAATACATAATACAAATAAAATTTAACGTGCTTATTAATTTGGGAACTAAAGAAATAAGACTACACTTTGAATATACACATAAAATACATGAAAACGAACAATTCGTCTTCCAGTCGATTTGTCTTAATTCATGACTAATGGAGAGATCACTTTTACTACTGTACATGGGACATATTTTTGACAAGTTGAAATATATCACTATCCGTGTATTCAGAACTTGATTCGACACTTATTGTGTTTATAACTACCACACCAATATTGGAAAAGAAGTGGAAGGCGCAATTTACACAACAGTTATCAGACCAATAATGACATAAATACGCGGCAGAAACACGACTTGATACAGAAAGGACAGAAAGAATGCTAGAAACAGCAGAGATAAAAATACTTTGAAAAATCGATGGGATATGGGAAGAGCTAGAAGTGCAGATATACGACAGATATGCAAGGTGGACAACATTAATAACTGGGTCAAAAGCAGAAGAGTATGATGGAACAACTACATGAGCCAAATGACAAAAAACAAAGTAGTAAGGACGGCGAGAGACGGTTCCCCAATAGGAAGACGATCAGTTAGGTCTGTATCCCGCGTATGAAAAAAAAATGATTAATAGTAAGCTGAAAATTTGTTAATAGCTTAAACGGTGTCTAGTCGGATAAACTGTGATATATGAGAACACTGTAACAGGGGCAGGTTTAATTGTGGAACAGGTTAAAAATTTGGAACGGTCAGACTTAAACTCTCCGAACAGAGATTAAACTCTCATGCAAAAATCAGACTGCTATTTATCACCTGTCATAATTCCTGTCATTTGACATATTCTACATGTTCCACTCATTAAAACTCCCATTTGGTGATAAATAGTAGGCTGATTTTTGCATGAGAGTTTAATCTCTGTTCGGAGAGTTTAAGTCTCTTCTGTCGGACAAAATACATGTGCCGTTTTCGTGGTCTGGCCATTCCAAATTTTTAACCTGTTCCACAATTAAAACTTCCCCTGTTCCAGTGTTCCCATATATCAAAGTTTCTCCAACTAGACACCCTTAAGCTATTAAAAAATTTTCAGCTTGCTATTAATCAACTTTTTTTTCATACGCGGGATCCAAACCTAAGTGGGAAGACCACGAAAACGATGGAATGACAACTTACTAGAGGCACATTTAAAAATAGACAGAGTCATGTCTACACAAGAAGAAGAAGGAAAAGAAGAAGAAGACATTAATATTGGTGACAAAGCAAGATAATATTTTTATTTTACTTGAACATGAGCTACACAATTTTTCCAAATGTCACTTTTGACTTGTAAGGTAAGTATATATATTGTATTAAAACAGAAAATAGTGAAGAATTACAAAGAATGATGGAAGCACTAGATAGTGAATCGACAAAGATGGGACTGAATATCGCTTACAGTAAAACAAAAGCCATGACCAATCAACAAGGAGAACCAATAATTACAGTGGAACAAACAAGAATAAAGCAAGTAAAAGAGATATTCTAGGACAAATCACTAAATTAAATAAAAAAAATCAGACCGAAGAAATAAAAAAAATAATAAGATTGGCCTGGGCAACACTCGGAAAACTGTCTTTTATTCTAAAGAAAAAAAATACCCCCAACACCTAAAATCAAGAGTCTTCAATCAATGTACACTCCCTCTCCTCATATATGGCTCTTAGACATGGACACATACAAAGGAACATATGGAAAAAATAAAAATATGAAACATGAAAAATTCCATTAATTACATTATCCAATCAGCGGACTGAGCAAATTGACGGCATTAAATCTCGCATAATATATGGGACATCCTGTATAAACAATACAGTTATTAAAATTTAAAATTGATCATTAAAAGTATATAATACATGAAGAGAAGTATCCATTCTCAAATGTGGTCTCGAGGTAAGAAAGTAGAAAACTCAAAGAGGTACCATTTTTGTGGTACCTCTTTGAGTTTTCTACTTTCTTAAGTATATAATACTTACAAATGCAATTTAATGTGCTTATTCATTTTTTAAGCACTAAAGAAATGAGACAAAAAATGTATGTATTATAAAAATAAAATAATTGTAAGTTATGACGACGACACTGTTTATATAGTGTTTATATTGCTTGCCGCCTTTGAAACATGAGAAGGTATTTTGACCAGATAACGATATGATTTGAGCCTAAGCACTTCCGAACAATTTGACCAATTACTCTTCAGTATTGCCCAATAAGATACGTTAGAAAGTAATAAGCCACACCCGCGTCCATGTGGACTAATACAAGGAGTGATCAATTTTGAATCAAGCAAATGTTTATATGGTTTATCTTTATTTCTATGCTCTTCGTAGAATTACTGACCGGACCCCAAAAATGCTTCTGGTCCAACTGACATCGTGAGAACAGTACACAGCTTTTAACCGAATTTTATTAAATCTTTCTTTGAGAACGATTTCCGGAATGCGAAATGGAAATTCAAACTTCAATATCTTTTAGGTAGTAATGTAATTGTCATTACAACCATACTGTGGTTAATCCCATACAAACATAACACTTAGCGTTTCTTTAAATAAATATTTACCACACACGTGCCCAGAAACGAACGAAACCTGCAGCCATTTGTGGAATTCGTCTTGATATCGTTCATATTTCACGAAAAGCTACATCGTACTCGCATGTTATGTACGCAACGCAATTCTGCATACATAGACCAGCGGGAGACAGCGAAAAAAGTCGCGATGTAGGGTAGAAAATAATCGTGTAAGTAAGAATGGAATTAAAACCATAACTCGCTGCTGTTAATTATTTATCCAGGTGTTCATATCTCACCATCTGCAGCCACCAAGCAATAAATATAAAGCTTTTTTGCAATTTCTTAGAACCGTTCAGCGGCGTACTAGATACTAGATGTTCTTAAAAATGGAATTTAAATGCCAATATTTTTCTAATATAACACTTAACATTTTTTATTCCATTATTTTGTAACCGGTTATGTTGCTAAAAATAACACTTGCCAATGTAACTTGTCGGTCAGTTCATAAACGGATATAAAGTTATTTTACTACTAAGGTCACCACAACCAGGGATGATTAACTAGGTATCTATCTATCTAATCAGCCCTAAACATCCATCCTTGGATATAGGCCTCCTCTTCCTTCTTCCATGCCTCTCTATCTTGGGCAATTTGCATCCATTTTGACCCAGTGTGCTTCTTCAGGTCATCTGACCATCGCATTTGTGACCTTACCCTTTTTAGTTTGTGGTTCCACGGTCTCCAATGTATAATCATCTTAGTCCATCTTTCATCCTTCTGCCGTAGGGTGTGTCCGGCGAACTTCCATTTAAGCTTTGCTACTTGGGATGAGACATCTTTCACTTTTGTTTTGTTACGGATCCATTCGTTTATTTTCCTGTCTGATAGTTTAATGTTAAGCATTTGTCTTTCCATGGATCTTTCTGTCTTTGCTATTTTTTCCATATTTTCTTTTGTAAACGTCCATGTCTGAGAGCCATATATTAGAACAGGGAGTATAAATTGATTGAAGACTCTTGTTTTTAGATATTGCGGGTATTGTCTGTTCTTTGGAACAGTTTTCCGAATGATGCCCAGGCCAATCTTATTCTTCTCTTTATTTCATTGGTCTGATTTTCTTTATTTAATCTAGTGATTTGTCCTAGATATATATACTCTTTTACTTGTTGTATTCTTGTTTGTGCCACTGTAATTATTAGTTCTTTTTGTTGATTGGTCATGGTTTTTGTTTTACTGTAATTCATCTTCAGTCCTATCTGTGTTGATTCTCTATCTAGTTCTTCCATCATTCTTTGTAGTTCTTCACTTCTTTCTATTATTAATACAATATCATCAGCATACCGTAAGTGATTCAGATATTGCCCGTTTATGTTTATACCCAAACCATCCCAGTGTAGTTGTTTGAACACATCTTCTAGCGCTTGGTTGAATAGGTTGGGCGAGATGGTATCTGCTCGTCTTACTCCTCG
The DNA here is from genome assembly GCF_917563875.1 of Diabrotica virgifera virgifera. Taxonomy (NCBI): domain Eukaryota; kingdom Metazoa; phylum Arthropoda; class Insecta; order Coleoptera; family Chrysomelidae; genus Diabrotica; species Diabrotica virgifera. The sequence continues at coordinate 162,934,842 of NC_065448.1, forward strand.
GTTTATTTTAGTAGGCTCCGTTTGTTTCATTAGCTTAATAGTTGTTGTTGCCTTATTATATATATTTGTAATTAAGTCGGTATATCTGTAGTTTATTCTGCTGTTTTGTAGGGAATTTTTTACTGCCCAGTGTTCTACACTATCAAATGCTTTTTCAAAATCAATAAATGCCATGTATAGTGGGATATGATATTCGTTAGCTTTTTCGATTAATATCTTCATCGTTAAAAGGTGGTCACTTGTACTGAAGTTTTTTCTAAATCAGGCTTGTTCTCTTGCCTAACTAGGTATATCCTAGTTAAATATCAACTAATGGAAGAAAAGAAGGATAAATAAAATCAGACTATAAAAGATATATAAAACAAGCAGAAGAGAAATGGCTAACAGAGTAATGTAAAGAAATTGAAGAATAACAATATGGCACCTTCAAAGAACATCAAAAGATAAATATTTCGCAACCTTTTGCTTGTTTGATATATCTTTTATAGTCTTTGATTTTATTTATTAAAAAAAGACTAAAACATATATATGTATATATATATATATATATATATATATATATATATATATATATATATATATATATATATGTATATTCAAGAAGTTAAATTCTAAACTAATTACAAGTACAGGGTCTTCCAATCTTTTGACAGTTGGTGAAGGTCATATTGTTAAAGCTAAGTCTACCAAATTGATTATCATTTATTTAGTCTGTTTTGCCAAACCACAACGGATGGATATAGCGGCATATTCATTTCATGTACTCGTATAAACTCTACTGGAACTAACAGGCTCAAATAAACATATGTAGAAGGAGAAATTAGCGAATAGGTACACACAAAAGGGCAGTCAGACAGTGTGTGTTTAGTTGCCATTGTGTTTTAATATACATATCATCATCAACAGCTTTTCTCATCATTGTCAGATTTAAGCGTCCTTTCGGTGCGTAGAGTGTATCCATTCCTTTCTGTTGGTTGTTTTTTACATAAATTCGTTTGATGTCATTAGTACATTTAATTTGAGGAGTACCTCTGGCTATCTTATATAGCCTTGATCGACTTCACCAATTCGCTTTATTCATCCTTTGGCTTCTTCCTCAAAAGACCAAGTATGTGGTAATTTAAAAAAAATAGAGAATAAATAAAATAATAGGGGTATTGTGAGTTTGTGAGAATTGGCAAAGAAATGCGAATTAATGGCAATTATTAAAAGAAACCTAAACGATGGATGGGTTGCACGTGTGAGTTTATTTAAAATGGGTTGTAGAAATATAATTAAGACTTACAATCTATTTTATTGAACCAATGGAAGACCAGTTTTGGACACTACAATTTACTGTTCATCTTCAGGTCTCCGGTAAGGTCAATTTAAAATGATGCCTGTTCGAGAAATACAGTTAAAAAGACTTACTAAATGTTCATTTTTGCTATGGTGTTATCTAGTAGTCAGAGTAGTCTTCAGCTTCATTGCGCATTGAAACAGCGAGATGTGTCTTGAAGAGATAGTTGGGAAGCAAACTATTGTTTTTATATTTAAGAAAATATTATATTGATGTGAATTGTTTGTCTGATTCTAAGGGTAAGAACAAAACAAGTCGGTCGAGGTGGAGGTGTAGGTCGCGGTGGATGCTACTAGTTAAGTCGCGGTCGATGTTGACAGCACGTATCAAGGAGGTCACCTGCGCTGTCAGTCGAGCTAGAACCACTATTAAGTGAAGTAGTTTATTGAAATTTGAATGACAAAAAGACTGTGCTTTTGCGATGTTGTGTCAGTCAAGTGATTATAGTGACGAAATGTCAGCTGTAAATAATCAAATCCTCCTTCATATTTCAAAAATTTACTGAATTTAATTACTTTAGAAATTCAAAAATAAACTGAAAACAAAAAAGGGATTATATAAAGAAGTATCAACGGGGATAAGTATCAACTAAGATAGTGCAGGTAATGACAACTTGGCTTCGAACGGACCAATCAGAGGGAAGCCTCCTTGTAGGCCGCGCAGTAGAGATCCATGTAAAACAAACTCATTTTATTTTCAAAAGCATCGATGTAAACCTCCTGGATGGCATCGCGCTAAACCTCCACCGCGACTTAACTGCTCTGTTCTCTTCCATTCACTACAATGTGCTTGTTTTACATGGATATCGACATCGACCGCGACCTCCACCTCTACCGAGACCCACTTGTTCTGTTCTTACCCTAAGTGTATATATAAAGATATTTTTATTGATATTATGAACCAATACCAATTATGAACAGTTTCAGGTTATCATTTTAAATGTTGTTTTCAGAATATTTTGAAAACGATTTCTGGATTGGAAATAGAAACGTCGAAGCAAATATAAAATGTAATTTACTATCAATTGTCGTTAGACTCGATATAAATATAAATATTTAAGCATTCCTACATTCTTCAAAACGCATTTTGTTCGTATCATTTTTCAAAAGGACTTTATTGTTTAAAATATATTTAAATTAATTTTTTCTACGGCCGTGCTAAAAGAGCCACTTTCTTCCCGCACGGCGTGCGGGAAAGTAAAATACCTTGTAATATGGCATTATAATATATTATAATACATGCAATAAACTAATATTTAGATATTGTTTACTAATTTATTTCAAATTTATCTTATTGTGTTCATGTTTTAATGAAATTAGCGCGATAATTTCATTCATAGGAGATTCTGACCAATAGAAAGCTACAGAAGTCTAAATTAAACTGATTATTTTTTGATTTTAACTTCCAATCGAAAAGTAAGACATTTGATCACGTGTTTAATTCTGTCCAATCAGATTAAAATTATACTGAGAATTATCTACTGTAGAAAATTCCCGATGGAATCCCGAAGTAGATTGTTTCTGTTTAATGGCAACCAGTTTCCTAGTTTTGACAACTGTCACATTTAAGAAAATATCCATAATATACGCATTAAAAAATAATCTTACGAATATCACACGACAGTAAGAATAAATAAGAAAATAATGCTTCATTTTTACTCAAATTTGGTTGTCATTGGGCAATAGCCACTCGAGCCCTGCGGGCTCTCGTGTCTATTGCCAGACAACAAATTTTCGAAAAACTGTCGCATTATTTTCAATTTATTCTCACTCTCTTGTGATATTATACCCGATAATTTTTGATAATTTCCCGTCGTCAAGTATATTACGTCAGATGCCCTTCGTTGCTACGAAAAAATACATTCAGTGACATTAATGACAATTAATGTTTTAAAAATTATAAAAGTGATGACTTTCAACCGTAAAATATTTATAACAACTGTGTGTTTAATTGTACTAATTTGTACTTACATAAATAAATTACAATAAAATTTTGGTTTTGAACAGTTTTATTCATGAAATAATCGCAACAAATTGCACTCGATCTCTAAAACTAATATAGAATTTTTGCACTCGTGACACTTTGGACATAATTTCACTCGCCTTCGGCTCGTGAAATTAAAACTGTCAAAGTGTCACTCGGGAAAAATTCAATAATTTTAGAGCTCTTGTGCAATTACTACTGATAATTCGATGAAATAAAATTATTTTGACATAATATTTAAAAGTCAGATCAGTAGACAATTACAATGGTTTTGAATCGTCGTCGTGGTAACACACTATATTGAAAGTTTGGTTTTGACAACCTTGTCAACGAATTAATTTGTGTATTTTTACTTCTAAATAAAAATTGATATAATTCTATTTGTTGTGGATTTTTTCCAAACGTACGGCCCTAGAAAAAAATATTGTTCCTAACTCATGCGGAAAGTGTCTTCCCCGCACTCGACTGCTTGCCCGAACTCCGCTATCGCGTCGTTCGGGTCAACGGCAGTCTCGTGCGTGAAAGTATCACTTTCCGCACTAGTTAGGAAAATAGCTATATATTAAGTAATCTAGAAATATCAATCATAATTGATAATCATATAAATTTATATTATAATCAAACTGCCAACATTAAAGTGAATGACCAGTTGACAGAAGCAGTCTCCATAGATAGAGTGAGACAAGGGTGTATTCTGTCTCTGGTTGTTTTAATTTGTACTCTGAACATATTGTGACGAATTACCGACCGTAAATAACAGGTTCCGCCTCGACAGCGCGTCACGTAAGCAGACATCGGGAAGGATGACTCATCAGACGAGCGAGGAAAAGATTTCTCGAAAATGATCGCCTACGCATTACTAAAGTTGGGCGGTTCCGTTTTTCTAGAACGTTCAAGAACATGACCTGTATTTTTGTATTCAATGTAAATGTAAAATAAATTCGTCTGTAACTTGTACAAATAAATTCGTATAAACGAACCGAGAGTATTATTTTAACCGTAATTACGCTACAATATGTCCGATCAAGCGTTGGGAGAACTACAGGAAGGCATATTAGTCAACGGAGTACGTCTAGTACTAGTTTTTGTAGATAGCTTAGATGGTTTGCAAAAAATGATGTGGACATCTCAATACGAAAAAAACAAAGTACATGGTAGTCTGTAAACGCGAAATATTAAATACACGGCTTTTTGTTAACAAACTACCAAGTGGACAGCTACAAATACGTTGGTACATACCAACATACACAGCCAATGCCCAATGGGACTACAGAAATAAAGCAACGCATAGAAAAAGCGAGATGGGCGTTCGTAATGATGAAGTCTCTTTTCAGATGTCCCGATTTACCACGTGGTACTAAAATCTCTATCATCAGATGCTATGTATTTTCTACGTTATTATAAGAAGTAGAGGCCTGAGTACTTTCCGAAGCTTCTTTAATCGAAGTATGCGAGATGTGGTGTTACAGGCGCCTTATAAGAATTTCATGAGCGGATCCTGTGATTAATGTTGAGGTCCTACGTAGAACGGACAAGGGATGCGAGTTTATTAACACAATAAAAGAGCGCAAACTGGAATATCTTAACTATGTTAGGAGGAATACCTAAACAGAGATATGGTATGTTGCAACTCATTCGTCAGGGCAAGGTATTTGGAAAGAAAGAACCAGGGAGAAGAAGAATATCTTGGCTTCAAAACCTGAGAAAGTGGTTTCCATCAATACGTCTACAACCTGACTATTCCGAATAGAAGCAAGCAGAGCAGGATTTAAGACAGTGGGGGCCTCTGGGTAGAAATGTTGTGGGGCCCTACCTCCTACCATTAAAAAATTTTTGTTGTAACTATGGTATGCAGCCAACTACATGGTTTTCCCGTTTAGAAATTAAAAAAAAAGTTGATCTACTTTTATAAATATATTTTTAAATAATAAAAAATACAAGAGCTGTATTTTGTTACATTAAAATATTAAAAATAAACATAGTAAAATTTATGGTTAAGCCCGGGTACTTTTCGAGATTTTTAATTGAAAATTCCTTGATTATGTCGGATATGTCTGGTTGCTTTAAGACATCGTGTTCAATGCCCATTATAGATAGATGATTCAAACACTCTTGGCCCATCGTAGACCGAAGTCGATTTTTAATTAACTTAAATTTTTAGAATGATCTATTTCCACTGCATTTAGTTAGCATCAGAACTAAACAAACGGAGTGTCACCACAACGTTTGGAAACGCATCATTCACATTCTTTTCTTTTAGCAGTACGTGCATTTGAAGTTCTTTACTTATATTTGATGAGCTGATTTTCTCTTTAAATGAATTGAAACAATTCTACAAATTGTACCAATTCGACATATAGCTTTTCATCTAAATCATTGCTACCAATGTCGGTAAGCTTCAGTTTCATTGGAAGTTAAATTTCCAAATACATATCGTAACAATCCAAAATTGGAATGAATGGATTCACATGCAGAAAGCCTCTGACTTAAAGAGGAAATGAAGTGAACTGTAACAGCGATAAAATTTTGAATCCTAAATTTCTCTGATGTTGTCATTTCAGTCTCTGAAATAATCATTAAAAGAATATAAATTCTTTAAGTGATCTAAGTGCCGCCACTCCTGAATTAAGATCAATATTTGGATCTTGGAGAATACGGCTTGTGCTGTTTGTCCTCTTTAAGAGTTCATTCCAACATATTGCAAATATTCCTGTTTCCAGTAAACACATTCAATTATACAAACAATTTGCTCGCTACGAGTTTCAAATTGTTGCTCATCGTCTTACGAAATTTTGGATAATGCTCCTTTGATCTGATTATAACCTTTAACTAGTTCTTTTTCGGCGTCACTACTAGATGTCTCTCTAGTATAGTCGGTTCGCTAAACTCAGACGCAACAGGCTAGTGATTTTAGTAAGTAATTGGCAAAAATTGTAAATTGGCAGTAATGGGTCTAGGACGTTTCATCGCCGCCAGTTCATCGCCGCCGTTTCATTGCCGCCAGTTCATCGTCGGCCGATTCATCGCCGGCCGTTTCGATGCCGCCGGTTCATCGCCAGTCAGTTAATCGCTAACTGATATATTTCCGAATTTTCGACCAGTTTTCGACAGTTACATTTATTATTTATTTTTAGTATTAATTAGGAATTCTAGGAAATGCGAGATATGACCATTCCCGTTGCTAAACTTAATCTTTTAATAGACTTTTAAACTTTTATAATATAAAATATAATTTAACACTACAAATTTAATACTGTTTAGTATCAAATTTAGGGGAAGTAGAAATAGAACAGTAAATTAATATAATAATATTTTTTATCTAATAATTTGTCATAAGTTTTGAACTGAATTTAACGTCGTGTCGTGTCATCTCCCATAATACAAGATCAACTGACTAACTGGCGATGAAACGGCCGGTGATGAAACGGCCGGCGATGAAATGGACTGGCGATGAACCGGCGGCATCGAAACGGCGGCGATGAACCGGCGGCGATGAAACGTCCCATTCCGGGCAGTAATTGGGTAAAATTGGCAAAAAAATTATTACTAAATAGTTAATAATTACTGAATAGTTAGTAATTTTGCCAATTTTGGCAAAAATGGCAGAAAAAACAAAAAATTACCGACTAAAATCACTAGCCAGTTGTGTCTGAGTTTAGCGAACCGACTATAGTAGGTATTTACTCTTTTTTTTAAGAACTATGTTATGTCTGCCACGGTCGGCGTTGCTCTCTCTTAAGGACGCTTTTAAACATTGGATTAACAAGTATCTGTATGTAGAGGAAAAATACATATAGTTCATATTATAGTCCCTCCAAGAAATCAAAGAATGCTATTGCAGCAGGACAACACTCAGCTGCAGCTTTTGCAACTAAATTTAGAGAGTGGACGGCACATGAAATCCACAACGCCAAATTATGTTATCTAATTCCAGCCTGAACACCTTTGTATTTTCCACTCATAACTGACGCGTTGTCGTAGGACTGTCTCTTGCAGTTTTTCAAATCGATATCATCTTCTTGTAAGAATGTCATTAGAGAATTAAATATATCTTCTGTTTTATAATGGCCTGATTTGGCAAAGATCTTCAACAGGAGAGAAACTTTCCATGTAACGAAATATCACAGTTAATTGATTGACAAAAATTATTCTATGTGAATAATGTGCTGATTTTTTTAAGTTTGGGACTTTGTGGGTGCCCCGGAATGTGGAGGCCCCGGGCAGCTGCCCAGCCTGCCCGCCCTTAAATCCGGCCCTGGAAGCAAGCAAAGTTAGGATAGCCATGCTGATCCGGTTTATAGTCAGTGGAAAATCTTGAGGAGCATGAAAACCTCTACTGCAAACTACTCCTTCTCCTCAATCTTTTTGGCATTTGTTCGACAATATTGGTCTTAGATACCTAATATAGCGTACGAATATGAAAAATTTAAATAACTTTCCTACAGTTTCAACATTTAGAGGCTCTACCGCCACTGGCCATTAGTAAGAAACACAGGAATTACTCGTTTTTTAAACTAGATCTCAAGAAGGGATATACGTAGCAGCGTACATATACACGACAATCTGAAATTAATCATCAGTAATGACAAATACAGAACCGCTGCCGACGCAAAAAACGACCAACAACGCCAAACAACATTATTAATTTCATTGGAATACCACTCTTTCAAATAGAAATGTTAAGTGATATGATAGGTACGCTGCGGATTGCAAAACGGTTCAAGGTCAATGCTTCTTAAATGTCAAAGACATTCATATGCACGTTTTATATTCTATATTTTTACTAAATAAGGATATAATAACAATGTCAATATTACATTATAAAATATATACATAGGTTTAAACTACTTAATCCATCGCCTTAAGGAACTGAAATAATTAAAGCATTTTATAACAGTGAACGGTGTTAGCATAAAAATTTGCACATGGGGTTTATATAATCATTTGAGAAGGAAAGCTCCAAAACTGAGAGGTATTTTAAAATTTAAAACATTAAAATTGTTTTTGAATAGAGTGAAGCATAAAAAATAAACAACATGAAAAGTAAACAAACGAGATCCTAAGATCCGAAGAACCGAAGATTTCTTAAGTTTGAAATCGTTTCAGGTAACATCTTAAAACTGTGCTTTATATAAGTACTTTGTAAAGCAAACAGACGATATAATATGTACTGGCGCATGGCATGAGGAATCTAAAAATTGCATTCAATATATCTAGGCAAATGCTCCAGCGAATTTTATTTCAAGTAATCCAGAGTTTTTGCCTAGATAGATTGGCGTGTTATGGAATGCAATATGCAATTTGTAAGCGGGCTCCATACTCTCGGCGAAGTTACTTCGCCAAAGTTGACCGAAGTCCGAAGTACCCTCCCTACACACTCGTTCTAGTACTCGTTCTACTTCGCGAGGAAGTGCGATACCGACAAAGAGCGGTGCGATACCGACAAAGATCCCTTTGACTAGACCGACAGAGAATGGAAGTAGAACGAAGTGAGGCAAAGTTACACAAGGTGGCCGTCTACACTTTCGTACTTGTTGAACCTCGATCGACTTCGGCGAGAGTGTGGACGGCGTTTTAGATTTCTCACATCAGTTTATTTATCGTCTATTTGCTTTGAAATTTATAAAATAAGTTCTTTGAAAAATAAGTTCGCTGAATTGCTGACCCTAAACGTTATCAGGATCGACGTAGAACGACTAAATTTCGAGATCCCAAGATCAAGCAATACCGTTTCTTGTCATCTGAAATATTGTTCAAGATGTTGAAAAAGCTAACATCTACGCAAAGAGTGCTCACTAAACTCCAACCTACAACGTCACTACAACACAAACCGCATGCATACCCCACGTCAAATGACCCTAAATGCTCTAAGGGCTGATTTATATTGGGACAGGGCGTGCACGATAAGTGCCGTAGAACAATAGAGAACGCACGTCCCTGGCACTCCCCGGTATCGCCCCGTTCCGTTGTATGATAAACTAGCCAATGCTTTTCATATCGGACGATTCTTCAACGTGCTCCGTAAGACAGCCATGTCGTTCACGTCCCCGTCCTTACATAAATCCGATTTAACTGTGTAACCATCCGGCATTCTTACCGAGATGCCCCCATAGAAAAGTTACCTCTAAAAACAACAAACACACATAACCATTTAAGATACCTGGACACTCTGGACAGACGCCTCACTATGACCTTACCTTCGACATGAAATCCCTAATCCACTTCACCTCCATGGTCCTATTTAATGTCTTCCTTGAAAAGGGAAATAACACATCCCGTTGTCTAAACCTTGTTGTTATGACTACCCAACTATATGGATACGTAGAATCCACATCAGTTTTTAACAATATAATAAACGAAACATATACACAACTTCGTATATAGATACACACCAAACAACCAACACAAGAAGGAGATATGACCAACACAATAGTATTTTGTATTTTGACAACGAAACCCGATTTGGACTTCGAAACGTTAATAAATTCATTTTTTAGTAAAATTGTGGCTTATTTCCCATAAAAAATACATAATTACAAGAAGGAGAAGAAGACCATAATAACATTAATAATACACAAACCCATAACCATACAAAAACACAACAATAAGTATACTGAAAAGTGACACACTCACTTATTGGGTACTGCGTAGTGGGATAGAAAAAGGGAACAGGAAGTTGGAACTAGCCAATTGGGATTAAGAATAGAAATCAGTTTTGTCAATTCGGTTTCGGTCACCATAAAATCTCGCCTTCTCGCGCACAGGACTGAAAAATTTCTTCATTTTTTTCTCTGAATTTATTAATTTTTTCAGATTTCACTTATTCGATTTTTGACCGATTGTAACTAAAAAAAAAAACTGGTTATAACCAGGACTCAAAAACAACCGTAAAGCCGATTATTGCGGAGTAAAAAATCGGTTTTAGGTTATAACCGGTCCATCCCATCACTATTTACTAATAGGGATGGCGATTGTTGACGAAACACCGGTATTCGGTTATACCGGTATTTTTCACCTACGATTTAAACTGGCGCGGGCGGTTATAACCTGTAAAAAACCGGTTATTCCAAAAACTGGTTTTCGGTTTTTTAGTCAATAGTCAATACCCAATAGGTTACATTAACGTTGAGCTTTAGTTTGCGATACTCCATTCTAATCGATGTCAATCCATATCAGTATAGAAATCAGTCATCAATGTTGTCAAATCGGTTTCGGTCAGATTAAAATTTCTCATTCGCGCGTGGGTGGGTAAAAATGTTCCCATTTTTTTTAATTCATTATTTTTTCCACTTATCCGGTTTTTCACCGGTTATAACTTTAAAATGAGAAAAAACCGGCTATAACCGGAACAAAAAAAAACAACCGGTAAAACCGATTATTGCGGAGTAAAAAAACCGGTTTTAGGTTATAACCGGCAGGTTTTTCCCATCCCTACTTACCTACTAATAAACGAGTAAAACCAATTATTGAATAGAGTTTAAAAAATTAATAAATTAAAAGTTTTGATAATGCCTGAAATATGAACGTTTTTTATCTCTTCCAAAAATTTATTAGAATTGTTCCATTTTGTTTTCGAGTACATTCTGTTTAAGGCAAAGACATTCCCAGCTATGTCGGAGCCATCGCGATATTTTAATAAAGAACCACTATATCTTAAGAAAACAAACTCACGGTTACGTTACAAGTCGTTTCTTCGTTTATACCAACCCTCAGGAATCTCGTTGGCCAGCCTACTCCGCTCATGAAAAAATACCGAACAATAGAATAGTGCGTTAGTTTCTGAGATTTTTGTGCAATCTTAAACTCTAATCAGTATTGTAAAGTCAATTTACAACATCATTGTTTCTCTCTCGAAATTAATAATTCCTCACTCTTTTTGCTGTCGTCTTTTTAGCCCAGTAGTTATAGTCAGAAAAGTAAGCAAATAGAATATACATTTACTTTATAATGAAAAATTTTTGCTTGTCAAAGGCAAAGTTGACACTATATTAATGGCTAAACCAAAAAAAGGACGTGAGGATGAAAACTTATATAAAAGAGAAAAAAGTACTCAACGCCAAGAAGGTATCACAAACATTTTTATTACAATGTTAAATATTAAAAATTAAAAATTACAGCGACTATTTCATTCATAGGAGATTCTGACCAATAGAAAGCTACAGAAATTTAAATTAAATCGATAATTTTTGATAATTTCCCGTCGTCAAGTATATTACGTCAGATGCCCTTCGTTGCTACGAAAAAATACATTCAGTGACATTAATGAAAATTAATGTTTTAAAAATTATAAAAGTGATGACTTTCAACCGTCAAATTAATATTTATAACAACTGTTTATTTAATTGTACTAATTTGTACTACATAAATAAATTAAGATAAAATTTTGGTTTTGAACAGTTTTATTCATGAAATAATCGCAACAAATTGCACTCGATCTCTAAAGTTAATATAGAATTTTAGAGCTCTTGTGCAATAACTACTGATAATTTTTGATAATTTCCCGTCATCAAGTATTTTAGGTCAGATACCCTTCGTTGCTACGCAAAAATAAATTCAGTAACATTAATGACAATTAATGTTTTACAACTTATCACAGAGAACAACAAGAAACAAGTTTAGCAAATATGTATTCAGGCGAAGATATTAATAAAATATTACTTAAAATAATTTAAAAAGGCAGTTTTATTCATGAAATAATCTTAACGAATTATTCTCTAGTTCGAATTATCGATTTGTTTTGCCCTCGTGACAATTTGACATAATTTCACCCCCCTTTGAGTCGTGAAATTAAAACTGTCAAAGTGTCACGTGGGATACAAATCGATAAATTTAGAGCTCTCGTCTAATTACTACTGATTATTTCATTCGTAATGATTATGACCAATAGAAAGCTACAGAAATAAAAATTACAGCAATTATTTCATTCATAGGAGATTCTGACCAATAGAAAGCTACAGAAATAAAAATTAATGTGATTATTTCATTCATAGGAGATTCTGACCAATAGGAAGCTACAGAAATCAAAATTAAACTGATTATTTTATGGTTTTAACTTCCAATCGTATAGTAAGATATTTGATCACGTGTTTAATTCTGTCCAATCAGATTAAAATTATACTGAGAATTATCTACTGTAGAAAATTACCGATAGAATTTTTTTAAGTAGATTGTTTCTGTTTAATCGCAACCAGTTTCCTAGTTTTGACAACTGTCACATTTAAGAAAATATCCATAATATACGTATTAAAAAATAATCTTACGAATATCACACGACAGTAAGAATAAATAAGAAAATAATGCTTCATTTTTACTCAAATTTGTTGTCATTGGGCAATAGCCACTCGAGCCCTGCGGGCTCTCTTGTCTATTGCCAGACAACAAATTTTCGAAAAACTGTCGCATTATTTTCAATTTATTCTCACTCTCTTGTGATATTATACCCGATAATTTTTGATAATATCCCGTCGTCAAGTATATTTTGTCAGATGCCCTTCGTGGCTACGAAAAAATACATTCAGTGACATTAATGACAATTCATGTTTTAAAAGTTATAAAAGTGATGACTTTCAACCGTCAAATAGTTATAACAACTGTGTGTTTAATTGTACTAATTTATACTTACATAAATAAATTACAATAAAATGTTTGTTTTGAACAGTTTTATTCATGAAATAATCGCAGCGATTGCACTCGATCTCTAAAATTATTATCGAATTGTTCCCCTTGTGACACTTTGACATAATTTCACTCCCCTTCGGGTCGTGAATTTAAAACTGTCAAAGTGTCACTCGGGAAAAATTCGATAACTTTAGAGCTCTTGTGCAATTACTACTGATAATTTTTGATAATATCCCGTCGTCAAGTATATTACGTCAGATACCCTTCGTTGCTACGAAAAAATATATTCACTGACATTAATGACAATTATTATTTTAAAAGTTATAAAAGTGATAACTTTCAAGCGTCAAATATTTATAACTGTTTGTTTAACTGTAGTAATTTGCACTTACATAAATAAATTACAATAAAATTTTGGTTTTGAACAGTTTTATTCATGAAATAATCGCAGCAAATTGCACTCGATCTCTAAAATTATTATCGAATTGTTTCCCTCGTGCCACTTTGCATTAATTCAGTCCCCTTCCGGTCGTGAAATTAAAACTATCAAAGTGTCACTTGGGAAAAATTCGATAATTTTAGAGCTCTTGTGCAATTACTACTGATAATTTTTGATAATTTCCCGTTGCCAAGCATTACGTAAGATGCCCTTCGTTACTACGCAAAAATGAACATTCAGTGATATTAATCAGAATTAATGTTTTACAACTTGTCACAGAAAACACCAAGAGACAGGTTAAGCAAATATTCAGGTAAATATATCAATAAAATATTAGTTAAAATGATTTAAAAAACAGAGTTTTATTCATGAAATAATCTATCCAAATTACTCTCGATTCAATTACCAATTTGTTTTGCACTCGTGATACTTTGACATAATTTCACTCCCCTTCGAGTCGTGCAATTAAAACTGTCAAAGTGTCACTCGGGATACAAGTCGATAATTTTAGAGCTCTCGTGTAATTTCTACTGATTTTTTTTTGGTTTGAAAGCTTGTAAGATGTATTAATATAAAAAAACACTGAAAAATATTGTATAAATCTTTTGTCTTCACCCTTTTGTATAAAACTGATTTTGACCTTTGGCATTATAAATTAAAGAAATCGATATAGACTTTTATAGATTTCTCCAAGTTCGTTTCTATTATTATCGGGGTAAGTTGTGGTCGGAGAAGCATTCAAAGAATTTTAATATCCTATATTCAAAGTACGATAGTAATTTGCGCTGTCTTACATTACAAGAATTGCTCGAATAAACGCCTCACAAATTTATTGTAAACAAGAAATAGAAAAAGGTCTAGGGATGCCGGTAACAACACTATAAGTATTGTTTTTTAACCGCAACTCACACCAAATTAACATATCTCGTTGATTTATTTGTTGTAGAATAACCCGAAGAATTGCATTAGTTTTTATAAAAGAATTTAAGCAGATTTAATGAGTTTGTTGGGTGATATATTCCAAAATATAAAAAACTGTTTAGAAATTCAGCCACAACAGCTAAATATTTAGTTTCTTCTTTACAGATCATTAACAACCTTTGCTGCCCAAACGGCTTGCACGATTTTTATAGATTTTGGTGGGTAAGGATCTTTTAATGTGGCGGATATTATAGTGGTATGTAGTTACATTGTTGTCAGGTCTTTTTCTGAAAATCTAATGAACTTTCTTATTTCCAATGGAACACCCTGTATGTACATTTTTACTTTTTGAAGTGCTTAAGAAATACAGATCATTATTCATGTAATATTCTCTATACCTAAATGCCATATTTTCGCTACATTAATTTTAAAACATAATTTAAAACAAATTATAAACATAAATTTTTTCGGCCCGGGCATTTATTATTTTATACTCTTTGTATCATTGGAAACAAAAAAGGTGTATACATATTGTAATTTTTCTCTAAAGTGAATTATTTTTCAGTTATAAACAATTTAAAACTGAAAAAAAAACTAAGAATGACGATTTGAAGGCTCAAAAATACAGTAATAAATATAATTTTTAATAATAAGTCAGAATTATAATTTCTGGATTTGGCAAATGCCCAAATTCAACTTCAAACCTTCTTCTATAAGCTTCTCATAAGAATTGTGGGCATCTTTTATTCTAAAATATTGTTTTTTAATTGTTAATGAAACCATTATGAGAAGACGGGCGATCGGGTTGCATTAACACTTAAAAAACAATGTTTTAAAATGAAATAAGTCCAAATTACTTATCGGGAACTGATAAAATAAGTATTGGACTTGCATTTCGACACTTCGTCATTTAATAGTTATTTATGATATAAGTGTTAAAAGTACAATTTTAAGGCACGCAGGGTGAAAGTTTGCAGAATGAGCGAAGCGAATTCTGCAATTCACATGAGTGCCTTAAAAATGTACTTTTTAACACGTATATCATACAATATTTTTTCTACAAACGTCTTATATATCAACAATTATAATTTATTCATTCTCAATTACAGGACAATATCTACAAAAAAATTTTCTTAAACTTGACTGATATTCCATTTTTATATTTTTCTTGACATTACATCAAAACTGCCTATACTGTCAATACGTAAATCATAACAACTATAGAATAACATCTTACTTTTATTGTTGTATATTCTAACAAATTTTAATAGTTTTTTTCTACAAACAAACGTGTTAAAAATGCAATAATACAGTTTAAATTAAATTTTAAAAAACCTTTTAAACCACCTTTTTCAAATTGCACAAGTTGTACTATTAATATTAATGTTAATAAATAAAATATAAATATTTTGACGTTTCACAATTTGACAATTCACTTTTAACTGCAGTGCCTTAAAAATTTTAAAGTACTAGTGCTTTAATAGTATAGGGCTTTTCATTCACAGTCATTTGTTTCGAGCTTCTGTCATATGTCATATAGTCCGTGTATATTAATATTATACACAGATTATACAACATATGACAGAAGCTCGAAACAAATTACAGTCGATGAAAAGCCCTATTCTTTTTCTCATGATCATCTTTCAGTGCGTCACAGTTTTTCGATTTCTTTCTAACGCATTAAATTGTATGTGACAGAAAAAAGGCACATCCGTGATTACAGACATTTACAACATTTATTCTAGTTATTCTAGTTGTCAATATAGATGGCGCCATAATAAAAAAAATAATTTTTTTTAATTAGATAATAATATTACAAATATAATCTGTATAATTTATAAGACAAATCAAAGAAAATACCATTTTATAAATGCAAGAAACACATTTGATTTGTTTTTATTCCAAATTGAAAATAAAATGTGACAACTGTCAGATTGAACTCAAATGTCATGTTAGAATAAATGTCATAAATGTGTATTATCACGGACTTACCCTTTTTCCTATCATTTGTTACGCACTGAAAAATGCTCATGAAAAGGACAATATATTATGAAACGAGCATTTAATGATGGTCATTATGAAACGAGTATGAGGGTTACGAAACGAGCCGTATTCGGCGAGTTTCGTATAGAATACGAGCTTCGTAATGATAATTAAATGCAAATTGTAGGTATACACTATTTTTTCTATGATCATTCACAACAAAAAATATATTCAAATTTATTAATTTTGTAACACAAATAAATTCAGTAGTTTGTTAGTTTGACGGTTTGTTTACATATTGAAAACTGTCAAAGCGTATGTATTTGACTCGCCATTGGTCACTGCGCGTGTACCACCTTTATCGCGAATGCCATATCGCGATTCTATTGGTTAAAAATCTGTATCTTAATGAAAATCTGTATCATAATGAAGTTCATTATGATACAGGTAGTGACATCGTAATTTATATATTATAGTATGAGAATAGGGCTTTTCATCGATTGTCATTTGTTTCGAGCTTCTGTCATGTGTCACATAATATTAATATATATCTACGTCATACGTCTTTGGTTTATATCATTGTTATATGTAAATAACGTATGGCGTAGATATATTAATATTATGTGACATATGACAGAAGCTCGAAACAAATGACTGTGAATGAAAAGCCCTATAGAAAAAGTAGCATTTTTAACGCTCCTACGGAGTGCTAAAAAGTGCATTTTTAACACGGTTGTAAAAAATATATTCTTTTGTTCTAGGTTTTATTGATTTACATTGAATATTAATTTATTTTGTTGTATAATCCGTTTCTGCAATCATTATGTGATATATATGTGATTTAAAATTAATTCGGGAATTTTTTTCTAATTTGGCACTGATGTCAACTCAAATCTCTGACGTAGATAATAAAGTGCAACGGTATTTACGCTGTACCAACCATACATACAAACATTTTCCTCTTTTTAAATAGAAATTAAGTCAAAATTCCGAACCCGTTAACTTTTGAACGGTCTAACCGATTTTTAAAATTAGACATGAGTTGGAAATGTAATGATCAGTAGTAATTGCACAAAAACTCTAAAATTATTGAATTTTTCCCGAGTGACACTTTGACAGTTTTAATTTCACGAGCCGAAGGCGAGTGAAATTATGTCAAAATGTCACGAGGGCAAAAATTTTATATTAATTTTAGAGACCGAGTGCAATTTGTTGAGATTATTTCATGAATAAAACTGTTCATAACCAAAATTTTATTGTAATTTATTTATGTAAGTACAAATTAGTACAATTAAATACACAGTTGTTATAAATATTTGACGGTAGAAAGTCATCACTTTTATAATTTTTAAAACATTAATTGTCATTAATGTCACTGAATGTATTTTTTCATAGCAACGAAGGGCATCTGACGTAATGTACTTGCCGAAGGGAAATTATCAAAAATTATCAGTTTAATTTTGATTTCTGTAGCTTTCTATTGGTCAGAATCTCGTATGAATGAAATAATCAATACTATTAAAAGCCGCAGAGTTCGGACTAAAATTTAAAAAAAATTTCGAGTTTTGGGGACGAGAAAGAAAACCAGACCCCAAAGAGGGGCCGTAATACCCACACCCTTGGACCAAAATGGATGGTAGACATATCAATTGGCTGGTCTTTTCATAAACTTTATGATTAGATTTGGTCCATTTTTTAATCCATTCAAGTTGACAGAATCAAAAACTTCGCGTATATAGTGTCGCATGTAGGGGGTATGCTCCACTGGCGAGAACTACCGTTCTCTGAATGTCAGTTTGTCAAACATAACGCTGATCTTAAAATGTTAGTAAATAAAGTCAAATAAAAATATACATATCAAATATACTCAGGTATAAAAGGAATCATCTGCTTTCAGATATTTTATACACCCGGGCAACTAATATAAAAAGTGCATATATTTTTCTAATTCTCTCAGTTTCTTTAAACTATGAATGTTAATATGTCTCGTAAAAGACTACTGTAGTAAAAAGTTCCTTTTTGGGTTGCCTTCTCCTATTAGTTCTTTTTATATTCTGCGAATTTCAATGTCACCTTATTATTACAGGGTTCGGTCATAGTAGCAGGTCTAACACGGATCATTAAAGTTAATTGGACATCTTAGACAGTAAAAAACAAAGAAATGGATATTTTACTTTTGTTTAGCGATGAATTTTATGTTAAAAGAGGAAAATAAAAAATAAAGAATCAGGTAGTATCTCCCGTAGTTTATTTTTGGGTCTTCAAGAAATATTTTTTATGGTCACCTCTTCGCAATGTATATGGAACTGGATCTAGTTAACATGAGAGATAAAAATCTCAGATTGTTGTCGATCATAAATATCGTTTTAAGTAATTCAAAAAATAGTTTAAAATGTATTTTTTCTTCTTGTCTGAAATTCATCCGGGTTGCAACGGTCATACTATAGCCAACTTGGGACTTTGGCAAATATTCTATATATGAGGATTCCGCCAACACCTAAAGAGTTCCTTTCTGCCTACCTTTCCACAAGCCTTACTAGTCGAGGAAATGAAGCTGAACAAATGGCAAAACCTCGCAATTTTTTCGTCCAGCATCGATTTGTACAAAAATTTGGGATTAGGCTCATTACGCCCTCTAGTTCATTTTCTATATTGAGCCGTTGTACGCTTTTGGTTTTTTAAGGGTGAAAACTACCCCTAATTGTAAAAAAATATAAAATACCATTTTAAACTTTAATATTGTCAACATTTGGTTCCCATTAGTTACATAATGATTGTTTTATGCTTTAAGATATACTAGCATAATATTTCAACCCTTAAAACCACCGTTGTTGGAGCTATATATAAAAAATTTACTTATCCTAAAAGAATAATTTCGGCTTGCATCGATTTACATAAAAATTTGAGATTAGGATCATCTCACCCTGCTTCATATTCTATATCATGCTTAAGGGCGTTGAAAATTTCAAGTAAATCCATGCTGGTCGAAAAAATTGCGAGCCAAAATGCTTCATTTCCTCGACTATAAGGATTCCAATCCAGCGCTGTCTTGGCAATGCCTGGGGATCTACAGAGTGTATGGCTCATCTCCATTTTATCGCCTAATTTGCTTTATGACATTTTCTTTTTTTGGTTCCACAAATTTTCATTCAAGATTTGATCAGGCCAAAAGATGCTAAGAATTTTCCGTAAAGCTCTATTGAAGAAAACTTATATTTGGTTTACAATGGATGCTGATATCTTCCACGTTTCTCAACCATTCAGTATTGCAGCTTTTACATTTTTGTGTTGAAGATTTTTATAAGTTTATTTTGGTTGGGTTTAGTTGTGTTTAGTTTATTTTTTATATTGATTTGTGGTATAGCCACGTTTACAAGGGATGGAATTTTTAATATGCATAATGCACATCATTATTCTTATGTTGGTATGAATAAGAAAATGTTCAACATAAATATGAATAGGTGTTCTTGGTTATAATCTGCTCAAGCCTATAGAATTGACCAATCGTGTAAATTGTTAGATTTGTCACGACTGTTTACAAAATACTTTATCAGATGTATTGGATAATATTACTTTAAATATTCGGCAACTCATACGTGGCTCAGTGGTAAGAGAGTCTACCTTTGGATCCAGGGTTCGTGAGTTCGAATCTCAACTGGGTGGGAAATTTTTCATTCATTAAAAATTAATAAATAAAAATAGTTTCTATCCACTATATCTCACTAA
This sequence comes from Diabrotica virgifera virgifera, assembly GCF_917563875.1. Lineage (NCBI taxonomy): Eukaryota > Metazoa > Arthropoda > Insecta > Coleoptera > Chrysomelidae > Diabrotica > Diabrotica virgifera. The sequence continues at coordinate 162,954,851 of NC_065448.1, forward strand.
AGTGGCGGGTTCTATGTTTGGTATAAATTTTTAAGTGATTCAAGGAGCCGCTTTAAAGATAAGGTATTTTAACATCCCATTCATCATTGTAAATTACTATTTTAATTGGGAAATAAGCCAAAATTTAAGTTGGAAATTAAATATATTTGACGTTTCGAGTTCTACTCCGGAAATTCTTATCAAAATAGTATTTTGATACAAGTAAACAAATTTCATTTTCAACTTAAATTTTGCATACAAGAATTGCATAAGATGCCATAGAGTAATAGCTTCAGAAAACATTGTAAATTAGTCATTTTAGAACTTTGCATATTAGTAGGTACTGTTAAAATAACTAGACGATAAATATTACGCAAGAGAAATTAAACGTTTTTTCTACCTTTAAGAACGAAAAAAAAAACAAGTTAATTAGCGGAACCGAATTTAAAATTATTTTGCAGATCATATTTGAAACATTATTTGGTTAAAACATCCCATTTTTGTTGGTACAAAAAATTATTAACTCGTCTGGACTAAATTGCGGTTCTATCTGACAAACTAAATTTTGTTATATTCAGTTTAAAATTTCTATTGCCGATTTCCAAGAGTACTATACTACTGCTATTTTTTATTGCCATTGAAACTTCTACCCTCCCTATCTATATGGAGGGTAGAAGTTTCAATACTTCGTACAATGTTAATAGACTTAATTTCAAACTAAAATTGTGGCTTATTCCCAATAAAATAGTAAATTACATGAGATGCCACCTAGACAAGGCGAAAACGGCGGGTTCGCTGGAAAAAATATTCCCACGAGATTTTTTTACATAATCATATTTGTGAGACACCCCAGAATAAGGTTCAAGAAGTCGCCCACTCGAAAACCTGTCCAAATTTTTTTTAACAATTTTTTTTTAATAAAATTGTGAAAATAAATATTTTTGGTCCAGACAAATTTTTTTAGGTTTCTTGGGCCATTCTGGATAAAAAAGGTCTCTTGTAATTTTTCTCTTAAGTTGATCGTTTTAGAGTTATAAGCAATTTAAAATTTGAAAAACGCGAATATGTCCATTTTTAAGACTTAATAACTCGGTTAAAAATACATATTATGAAATTCAGAAAGTGACCAAATCAAAGACTAAAGCCTCCACTACATGATCCTGAAGAAATTTGTGTTATTAATTTATTACTAAGCTCTTATTTTTAATTATTAATAATGAGCCGTAAGATCGTATTGACGCAGCTGTAAATGTGAGTGCGAGTAAGATGCACCATTGACTGCCGGAATGACATCTCTCTCGCACTCATCATTGCCGGCCGCCTAATACGTGCATGGCGCTCATTATTTTTACTTAAAATAACAGTTTAGTAATAAAATAATGACAAAAATTTCTTCAGGATCTTGTAGGGCGGGCTTTAAACTTTTATTTGATCACTTTCTGACTTTCATTATAATAACTTTTAACCGAGTTATTAAGCCTTAAAAATCGCCATTTTTCGTTTTTTTCCATTTTCAATTGCTTATAACTCGAAAACGAACAACTTTAGAGAAAAATTATAAGAGACCTTTTTTGTCCAGATTTGAAAAATTGAAAAAAAAATTGGACCACTTTTCACGTGGACGACTTCTTGAACCATATTCTGGGATGTCTCACGAATATGATTATGTAAAAAAATTTCATGGGAATATTTTTTCCAACGAACCCGCCGGTTTCGCCTTATTTAACCAGAAAATAGCTTCAGAACAATATTTCTACAATGTGACACTTACAGACACAATTCACATAAAAATGATAAATTTAATGATTGCAATTATATTATTATCCTTACCAATACCTGACCAATAATGAATAGGTAGTTAAAAAGAGAAAGGGATGTCATTAAAAAGAAAATAGGATCGAAAGTAAAATTGACTAATATGAGCAAATAATATTACCTAACTAATAATCAAGATGTGTAAAGATTGTAAGTATATTTTTGAATATTAAAATATTATTTATTATAGTGCTTATTTACTCTGGGCTAATTAGCAAAATTCATGGAAAAGTTATTTACCAGCAATTTTATGGCTGGAATCGAATTATAAGATCCTATATATTAATAATATAGGTATGCAAAGTCCGCAGATAGTGTGCTACTTTTTTTATAAACAAAATGGCGCCGACAAATCGTATTTTTTTCGATTATTGCTCTATAACTCCGAAGATTTTAACTTTACAACAAAAACACCCAAATAAAAATTCACCGCAATTAAATTCTGCATAGAGATAGGTTTATCACGATTTGCTACGACGAAAATTTTCCTCGGAAAATGCGGGTTTTCCTAACAAAAACTCTAATTTTCAAATAAAGGTTTAGGTAAGTAATTATTAATAAATAATTAAATAACTTAGTGACATCAAAGCTTTCTTGGTATAGATTGTAATTCCAGAAGCCGGTGAAAATTAAACGAATATTTTAGCAACAATTCAATTGTTAATTAACAATTTACGATCGCAATAATAACCAAAATAATCATGATACATTGATCAAACTTATAAAGATTATAAAGATGAGATGCTTATTTAATATTTTATCGCCAAATATAAATTTTTCTTTTTTTTGCATAATCTTTAAATTTTGAAAAAAAAAATAGTTATAATACGCTGGTCTAATGAGTAAAGTACAAAGAAAGGTTATTTACCAGCAATTTTATTGCTTTAATCGAATTATAAGATCCTATATATTAATAATATAGGTATGCAAAGTCCGCAGATAGTGTGCTACTTTTTTTATAAACAAAATGGCGCCGACAAATTGTACTTTTCTCAATTATTGCTCTATAACTCCGAAGATTTTAACTTTACACCAAAAACACTCAAATAAAAGTTCACCCCAATTTAATTCTACATAGAGGCATGTTTTTCCCGATTTGCTCCGACGAAAATTTTCCTCGGAAAATGTGGGTTTTCCCAACAATATCTCGAATTTTCAAATAATTTTTTTGGGCCAGTAATTATTTATTAATAATTATATAGCTTGGTGAAATAAAAGCTTTCTTGGTATAGATTATAAATTCAGAAGTCGGTGAAAATGAAACGAATATTTTAGCAACAATTCAATTGTTAATTAACAATTTACAGTCGCAATAACAACCAAAATAATCATGAGACATTGATCAAACTTAGAAAGATTATAAAGGTGTGATGCCTATTTAATATTTTGTCGACAAAATATAATTTTTTCATTTTTTTGCATAATCTTTAAATGTTTAAAAAAAATTGTTATAAACAAATTAACATTTCTCAGAAATTGTTTATTATATTCTAATTTTAAAAAATACTTAAAATGCGTATTTCATAGGTCTTGAAAATGAATGCTTTAAAAAAAATTTCCAACCATTTGCAAAAAAGTTATGAAACAGCAAAGTAAATATACGTTTTCTCCGTTGTTTATAATTTGCTTTAATTGTTTCAAAGCTTAAAAGTGAGTCTATGGTACAATCTAATTACTCACAAAGAAAGTAAAAATTAGTGCAATGGTTATATTTTAATCAAAGATTAAAAATACTTTTTTTGTAATTTTTAGCGCAAAAGTAGGCCTGATACAGAGTCGGAGCTAAAATGTTCACTCGAAGCGACTGACACGCAGCATATACATTATTTATTAAAAGTGTACGTCGCGCGGCCGATCGTCCCTCCGAGTGAATATTTTAGCTACAGTACTGTATTACTCTACTTTCGCGCGTGTAAATTACAAAAAAATATATTTATAATCTTTAATTAAAATATAACCATTAAACTGATAATCGTTATTTTTTGTAAATAATTAGCTTGTACTTTAAACTCACTTCTACGCTTTGAAATAATTAAAAAAAATTATAAACACCATAGTAATCGTATGTTTAATTTGCTGTTTCATAACTTTTTTGCAAATGGTTGCAAAAAAGTTTTAAAGCATTTATTTTCAAGATATTTGAAATGCGCATTTTAGCTATTTTTTAAAATTATAATAAAATAAAAACTTTTTGAGAAACGTTAATTTGTTTATAACTATTTTTTTTAAACATTTAAAGATTATGCAAAAAAATAAAAAAATTATATTTTGTTGACAAAATATTAAATAGGCATCTCATATTTATAAGATTTCAAAGTTTTATCAGTGTATCATAATTATTTTGGTTATTATTGCGACCGTAAATTATTAATTAACAATTGAATTGTTGCTAAAATATTCGTTTAATTTTCACCAGCTTCTGGAACTATAATCTAAACCAAGAAGGGTTTTAAGTCACCAAATTATTTAAATATTGGTAGATAATTACTTATCTAAAACTTTATTTGAAAATTAAAGATTTTGTTGGGAAAACCCGCATTTTCCGAGGAAAATTTTCGTTGGAGCAGATCAATAAAAACACATCTCTATGCAGAATTTAATCGTGGTGAATTTTTATTTGAGTGTTTTTGTTGTAAAGTTAAAATCTTCGGAGTTATAGAGGAATAATTGAAAAAAACACGATTTTCGGGCGCCATTTTGTTTATAAAAAAAGTAGCACACTATCTGAGGACTTTGCATACCTATATTATAAATATATAGGACCTTATAATTCGATTCCAGCAATAAAATTGCTGGTAAATAACTTTTCCCAAAAATGGCCTATTTTCCGATAATCAGCCCAGACTAGACACAATTCATATAAAAATGATAAATTTAATGATTGCAATTATATTATTATCCTTACCAATACCTGACCAATAATGAATAGGTAGTTAAAAAGAGAAAGGGATGTCATTAAAAAGAAAATAGGATCGAAAGTAAAATTGACTAATATGAGCAAATAATATTACCTAACTAATAATCAAGATGTGTAAAGATTGTAAGTATATTTTTGAATATTAAAATATTATTTATTATAGTGCTTATTATATTACATTTAAACATTAAACATTACGATTATGTTTAGAGGACTATTAGTAGCAAAAGCAAATAAATATGCCGTAAAACGGGGTTACTTTGCACCATTTATTATTTTTTTTTTTCTTAGAGTGGATATAAAGTTACTTGAAAGAAGATCTGAACTTTTTATTATATACATCTATTGAACAGGTCGTAATATAGCTTTTAATTTAGCTATTTTTTAGGTATATTGCATAATTAAAAGAAAAACCTAGTTTTATTAGTGGTGCAAAGTATACCCTAGAAGAGTCATACTTTGCACCACTCGATATTTTAATAATATTTGGCTACAATATGCTTACTGGTGCATAGTAATCCTACCGGATTTTAAACTTTGCACCAATTAAATGCAAAAAAATATTCAGTGGCCAATTTTTTTAATTAAAATCTACCTACATTTATGAAAGAAGCATAAAAGGAAAAACATTGCTACATTTTAAATGAATAAACTTTATTATAACGGCAATAGTGAAAATACGAAGTTTGAAACTAATCCCACCAGAATTTGTCGCATTCTGGAACAATGTACAATCCTCGTCTGGAAATTTTTTTGGGAGGTTTTATGGCACCAATGGCGAGTTTTTCATTAAATTCGCTTTCTTCTTCCATCTCTTGCACCTCATTTATTTCATCGTCTGATGAATCCCTGCCTACTGGAAAGTGGTCGTCCAAAACATTGTTCTCCTCTGAATCATCTACGATTTCTGGCTCAACAGCTTTATGAGGTGTGGAAGTAGATGCTTCAGTTAGATCTTTTAAACTAATTTCAGAATGGGCAATACTTTGTCCTGCCGGAACAGTTATTTTCTTTTTCTTCCCTTGTGTCTTAAACTTTGTGGCTTCCTTTCTTTTATCTTCTAAATACTGAATGAAAGTGTTTTCGATATCCGACGAACTTGATTTATTATTTGTTGAATCACTATCAGTTATCACATTAGATCGCTTAGTTGTTTTTAACCGCTCCAAGAGCGGTGTTACATCACAAGGAACGATACCGCATTTCTTAACCGGACTTTAATATCTGATCGCCATTCTTTTGTATTTTTTCGATTAATGACCGTAAAGCGTTGGAAAATGCTGTTTCTCAAGTACATTTGATCTACTGCCTACATGAGTTTCCTTATATTGAGATAAAATTTCCCTCCAGGCCTTTTTCATTGGAGCAAATAATGCAACATCTAACGGTTGTGTAACGGGGGTCCTATTCGGAGGCAAATATATAAAATGAATGTTGTGTTTTCGACACAAATCCAGGACATTAATATGAGAAGACAAATTGTCTAATAAAAAGGACCTTCTTTCCCTGAATTTTTTTAAGCCTAGGCAATAGAATGGTGTTAAACCAATTTGCAAATGTCTGTGATTCGAACCAACCAGAGGCAGTATTTGCATAACGTTTACCAGAGGGGCCATTTTCAGTCCCGGTGTCCCACAAATTCTTGGATTTGTACACCACATAAGGAGGTAGTAGCTCACCAGCTGCATTTCCACACATCATAAGATAAATGCTACTTTTTGAAGAGTTACAAATTCGTTCAGGATATTTAACCCCACGTTTAGTTAATACCTTTTTTTCCGGTATCATCTGTTAAGTTAGTCTCATCATAATTAAAAATAGCATCTGGCTCCACACCAGTTATAGTTTGTCTTAAATTTTCAATGTATTCAGTCATTTGGTCTGCATTGAGTGCTGCTCTGCTTCGTTTAATGTTTGAGGCTATCCTTGCAGTAAGGTCCTTATGGCGACTTAAAAATGATTTGACCCAATCGATACCTGGAGTATTATCCTTAAAGCGAGTAATATTTTTTCCTTGGCAATTTAAATAGCTCTTTATTATTTGCCGCAATTCCATCCCAGTAACAGGAAAACCAACATCACTAAGGCGCTGAATACATTGTACGAAGCACCTTTCCTCTTCGTACGAGAATATTGTTGGGTATCCTGGTTTTCCAGCGTATACTCCTTTTAATTTATAAAATATAGTTCTCCTTGGGATTTTAAAGGTTTCAGCTGCAACTCTTGTGCTCATGCCATCTTTTATGGCTGACAAACATGCCTTCAGATCTTCTTCTGTGTAGTCTGCATATTTGCGAGATCCCAGTTTCCTTTTATAATGTCTGGGCATTTCCTAAAACAATTTTTCTATTTAACTTTTACTCCTGGGGATACTTTGCACCACTTGCAAGTTGGCGGTGCAAAGTATACCCAATTTCACGTCTTAAGTGCACATGTTAACAATGTTTTTTTTTGTTATTGCTATCCTCGTTTAAAACCGTTATTTTAACAACTAAAAATCGCAATCGGTTATGGTATATATCATTAGATGTGTACTTACCAATTTTTGACCGCTGTGGCTGTCTGTACTGTATGATTTTGCAAAGCCAGAAAATAATAAATTTTTAAGGTTGATATTCGAATCGTTACTGATGAATAACTAACGACCGCAGGGACAATCGCGCGCGTCTTACTGATGTATTGCGATGTTGCCTATGTGTTCTAAAGGTAGTACAAATATCTAAAGAAAATTGAGCGTATATTTACAAAAAATATACTTTTAAACGTTCGGTGCAAAGTTACCCTGCTCAGTGCAAAGTAACCCCGTTTTACGGTGGGTAATAATTTAAGTAAGTATGTTTATTTGCTAAACTTTTACTGTGAAATTATTACATGTGCAGAAAAATATTGTTATTAGAAATCATTGACTTTTACCAATAAACTTCGTTTTAAATGAGATAATTTGGATGTCTTTTCCGCAATATTTCTAAGGTTTTATTTAACTTTATTACCTTAACCGTACATTACAATATGAATATTATATAATTAGTAATTGTTAATATCTAAATACGATATAAATAAAATTTAAGTATACTTGTAAACTACTGCTTTCTAAATGTTCTAAAGTTTGCAGAATTAAGATTATGCATCCAGCTTTCCCTACCTTGGCTCAATATTAAATGACAACAATAACGTCATGCGTCAGTCAAGAAATACAAGCAAGGGTTCTTAGCGGCAATAACTGCTTTTATGCATACAAAGATTTAATGAAAATAAATTGCTAAATCGTGAATCTAAGCTAAGAGCTACAAAACAAATCAACCTGATCATGGACGAAATAATAAAAAAGCAAGAACTAAAAAAGGATACCAAATGGGAGAAAAACAACTTAAAATAATCTGCTATGCGGACGATGCAATACTAATCTCTCAAAGTGAAGATGATTTACAACGTATGCTGCACCAATTCAACATAATCGCCACAAAAGTTAACATGTTAATTTCCTCAAAAAAGACAAAATGCATGGTTTGTAACAGCAGATGCAATAATATGTAAATTGGAGCTGGAAGGTCAGATAATAGAACAAGTGATGGAGTTTAAATACCTAGGCATCACACTATCTAGCTACGGAAGACTCGAAACAGAAGTGGAAGATCAAGTGAATAGAGCAAACAGTGTCGCAGGTTACCTGAATGACACAATATGGAGAAAGAAAAATATCGGAAAAGAAATGAAAGGCAGAATTTACAAAACAGTCATCAGACCGATAATGACATACGCGGCAGAAACACGACCCGACACAGAGAGGACAAAAAGATTGCTCGAAACAGCGGAGATGAAAACCTTTCGAAAAATCGATGGTAAGACTCTATGGGACAGAGCTAGAAGTACAGATATACGACGGAGATGCAAGGTGGATAACATTAATAACTGGGTAAGAAACAGAAGAATATAATGAAATGACCACATAAGCCGAATGACAAGAAATAGGGTAGTCAGAACAGCGAGAGACGGTTCCCCAATAGGAAGACGCTCAGTGGGAAGACCACGAAAACGATGGAATGACAACTTTCTAGAGGCACATTAAAAAACAGACAGTCATGTCTATACAAAAAAAAGAAGAAGAAGAAGCTTCCATTAGTCGTTACTTGCTCCTGCTCCTTCTAATGATAGGTATATAGTCTGCACATGCAACAATTTGTGCTCTTTTGGTATTTATATGGCCAGTTATATTAGTTTTTTTGATGACTGCCGCAAGAACTAGGTTGAACTGCATGGTTGAAACTGCGGATACATAATTGAAATTAGACAAAAATTTCTTACTACCAGGCTAGTTTCCACATTTGAAAACAGCTGTTTCATGCTAGTGTATTTGTTTTATTGACTTTATTTTATTTTTTGTTTATCCTCTTAATTCCTATAAAGATCCTTGATTTCGTTTATCGATAACAATAAAAAAATGTATGTATGTAATAATATTAGTTTAATATTAATTAACGGGAAGTCCATATAAATGTGGTTAGTCGTTCAAATAAAACGTATTTAGCCGTCCAATATAATATTTGCAATTACTACGATAGTATACTCAGATAATTAATACATCAATCAAAAGTGACACGTAAAAAAATCTAGTATAAGTACTTGTATAACAAATTAACTGTTCAATTAGATAAAAAAAGTCGATTTTAATATTGATTAAATTGGACTAGGTCCGGGATGTTTTCAAAGCGTGATATAAATCAGATAAGGAAGCCTCAGTGTGATATTTCTACCATGTCGCTATTATGGTTAAAATTAAACGGGTTTTCTTGTTAGTATTTGTTTTGTTTTTGTTATTTCTTGTTTACAGATTTTCCATTATATAACCAATAATTATAATTAATTATGAAATTAGTATAGACCACATCACCATTTCAAAAGGGTGGAGGTCATCTCTACTTGATGTACGTAATAAGAGAGGAGAAGACATGACAAGTGACCATCATCTTCTAATCGGATGGCAAAAAACAAAATCACGTGAAACACCAATAGACCAACATATAATCTAGACAAACTAAAAACATCCGTATGAAGACAAACGTTTAGGGATGAATTACAACTGAAAACAAGAGAACGTGAAGTAAATAGCTGGGAAGATTTCAAAGATATTTTGACAGAAATAGCTAAAGAAAAACGGTAAAAAAGACAGAAAATAATGGATATCAGATGAAACTTGGAACCCTATCGAGGAAAGAAAACAGCGAAAAAATATAATCTTGCAAGCAAGAACTATATAAGAACGAACGAATAAGCAGCAAGAATATGAAATAATAAATAAAGTATGAGACGAAGCAGGAAGGCAGTTAAAAGAAATGCCAAAAGAAACAAAAGAAGATGAGTTGAAGAACTGGCAAAACAAACAGAAACAGCTGCACAACACAACATAACTAAAAATCTATACCAAATTACTAGACGACTAACAAAAACTAGGCCCAACAGTTCAAACATTGTAAGATACAAGACAGGTGTATTACTTACAGATGACGAAGTTGAGAGTTGGAAAGATCAGGCGCTAGGTACGCCTAGGGATAAGGCAGATGAAATTGTTGAAAACGAGCAGAATATAGATTTGAATATACCTTGCGAGGCCCCTTCTAAAACGGAAATAATAATAGCTACACATAATCCGAGAGGTGTGGAAAGCAAACCGCATTTCAACGTTCTGAAAAAAGGCAACATTATCAAGCTTCCAAAAAAGGTCAAGCAGTTTTTAGACCATAATTCTCCTGCATAGACCACATCAATTCTCTGGTGGTAATAATGGAATAATCGATTGAATGGAACACATATATACATGGTTTTTGCCGATTTCTAGTGTGCCTTTGACATCTCATCTCATGCTGCTATATGGAAAATTTTAGAGCAAAAGCCATTCCACAAAAATAATTTCCATTATAAAGTCACAGTACACTGAAACGAAATGCAGCATGGCACACAATGATATTAATAGTGGCAAGAGCGACTTTAACATACTTACTAGAGTCAGACCAAGATGCGTGCTTTCTCTTGTTTCTTTTTAACATAGCTATAGACTATGTTTTCTCCAAACTAGACTCCGACACAAGAAATATATAATGGATGTTAATCACACGTCTAAGCGATGTAGAATACGCCGATGATATCTGCCTCTTAGGACAAATGTTGGAATTAATTGGAAACACTTTCCACTGAAGCCACATAAAATAGGTTTGCAAATCAATATTAATAAAACCAAATCCATGAGCAGGGCCCCCGCAACGCTGAGCGGCGCCCGCGTGCTGGATATATTTTGGCGCCCTTTAAATCTACCTATATCCAATTATGAAATAAATCTATAATTTTTTATTTTTTACTCCTTTTACAACAGAAATAGCAAGAACTCAAATTTTATTTTTTTTGTAACTAATTTACTGATAATGGCAAAAAAGAAACAAATAAAACTTTAATATGTATATTAGTTAAGGGCGTAGGCGTAAAATATCGGGCCAATGTGTTTTAAATGCATTCATTTTTTTTTCGAATCCCGAGAAAACTAATACGTAAGAATTTTTGAAAAATTTTAACGCAGAATGAAAGATTACATTATTACCGAGTGCCGAAGTCCCTTAGAATGACCAAAAAGTTCTTTTGAATGAGATATTTGAAATTAAAAATTACGCTAAATTTTCTTTTTTTTTTCACCCCTGTAATTTATTAAAATAAACATTATAGAACTTTTCAGGGACTTTCGGCCCTCGGTAATAATGTAATCTTTCATTCTGCGTTTAAATTTTTCAAAAATTCTTACATATTAGTTTTCTCAAGATTCGAAAAAAATGAATGCATTTAGAACACATTGGCGCCAAATTTTGGGCATACGCCCTTAAATCTAGAAATCGATACGTTAAATCTAAATTGAATTAAATGGGTGTTTTTCTAAATTTGACGGCAGCAAATTCGTTTATATCTTTAAAGTCAATTTTATTGACGAGCTCTTGCTCGATGGTTAATATTACCAAACCAGATAATCTCTCCTGTACCATAGTACCGCTCAAACAATTTTTAATCAACTTTAATTTTGAAAATGATTTCTCACCAGACGCAACAGACACCGGTAAAATGAGGATGATTCTTCATGAAACAGTGATATTTGGTAAAGATGAAGTTAGATTATTTTCAAATATATATTGAAGAATATCAAGTGGTTCTGATGAGTTAGGTAATTAAAGTACCTAATTATAAAGCTTTTATTTCGTTAAATAAATCAGTTGCATCAATCTTTACTTTTGCCTCCGTTTGCCTCCGTCTTTACTGGATAAGTTATCTTTTGTTGAAGAGCAAGACAATGTTTTAAAATATCATGGTCACTTAATGTAAAAATATCACTGAAAAAACCAAAAACATTATCATAATAAGACGTCGAATTTGATCAATTCTTCTAAAAAAATATTATTTTAAACGCGGTTTTTGGATCTTGAAATGTCTCGTTTCTATGTTCATAATCGAAAAATTTTGGTTTATATTTTCGTTTCACGATATTTAACGAAGGAAAACCTTGTTCATCAGCTGCCAATTTTCACACTTTGTCAATTATTTCCTCAACAACATTTTCATCTCTGTAATTTTTTTGGCCATTGGCATGATACAGTTGATTTCACATTCAAATTATAGTGTAATGTGTAGTGTGTGTGTGTTGAGTAAATGTCTTGTTATATAGTAAAGTCTATTTCATTGTCTTTGCAAAGAGACGCGAATTATATCCAAACGTCTCCCTTCACCGATCCCACAAGGATAGAAATTATTTCTATTCTATTATGATTTTTAATAAAGATTTTAATTTTAATCATTAACTGATTTTTAATAAAGAAAAATTTGATAGTCAGCTGGGATTCATAACTCACAACCCTTTGATCCAAAGGATCCAAAATATTGGAAAGTGCATGTTATTTCGTTTGTGAACATCAATAGGATTTTTGCAAATAATTCTTAGAAGAATTAAAACGATAAACAAATTTTATTGAGTTTAGAATGTAAGGCCTTTTGTTTAGTTTTTTGAAAAAAACGATAGTAATTTGATGTCTCTTAGAATTTTAGCAAAATGGAAAGTTGGATACAAATTAAGTTGGTTTTTCTTAGGAAAGGAAAGTACGGATGTGTGAGTAGAGAGGTTGTTCTTGATAGGTAGAAAAAGATCGATGGAAGGGATGAAAATGGGAAGTCGGAATTTGAGAGAGAAAAGATGGCCACTGTGTGATGAATATCGAAGGAGGGAAGTCGAGTTTTTGAAAAGTGAGAAGTCAATCAAGCAGAATCAAGTTGAAACGAAATTGTTGACTGGTTGAGAAGTAAAATTTTAATGTGTCCGAGGAAGATTCCTTTGTTCTGTCTAGAACGAGTAGCTGATTGGTATCTATTTGCACAAGATATCGAGCAAGGAGAAACTGAGGAGAATTTGAGCGAGTCCTGGTTTTGTGTGTTTTTGAAGCAGTTTGGACTAGAGGGACCTTTTCGCAACATCCAAAGAGTACGTGTGGGAGAATCAAGGACGAGGCAATCTGGGAAAAGAAGGAGTGAAGAAACAAAAAGGTTAGTCAAATCATTTGTCGAAACGGAGAGAGCTTGTTTATATCCACACCATATATGCTCATTTTTTTTGTATTGAACAGTTCTATAACTCAGTTAGTCATTCCAACTTTAAGTAATCAATTCAAAAGGAGAAAAGTAAATTTTATTAAATTTAGTATGAATAAACAATAATTTATTTAAATATTTTTTTTTGTTAAAACAAGGAGACATCAGAATTAAAGCTTGATTTATTAAGTAAGAAATTGTTGCAACAAATTTAGATTTAAGTATTTTTTTCAAATCTTATTTATACAGCATATTGGATAAATAAATAATAGATTACATTTATATGATATTGAATGTGTTTAATTTCCCTGTTTTATCCTGGAAGGAGTAAGCAACTAGAGATACTAGAAGCCACAAATCAAAGGTATTGCATCGAATACAAAATTAGCCCTGAGAATAAAGTTTATTAGAAAATTTAATTTGAATTTGGTTTTGTTTTTACATAGGCAGAAATTAAAATATTTGAGTAATTAATTGAATTAAAAATTTGCTAATCAATCTAATAAAAGAGATAAAGTAGAGCATAACAATACATATCCACAAACATTTTCCCTTTTTTAATTAGAAATTGAGTCATATTTCTGAGCTCGGTAACTTTTGAATGGTATAACCACATATAACACCGGTCTATAGCGTCCTACGCCTTCCGGTTCCTATTCTCCAGCCGCGTCGATCTATCCAATCTCCTGGTCGGAGATCTTTCTCAGACATGGCTTTCTGGATTCCACTTATCCAGGTTGTTTTCGGTCTGCCCCTTTTCCTTCTTTCCGGGGGTTGCCATTCCATTATTAGCTTTGGGAGTCGATGTTCCTCCATTCTTTGTACATGACCATACCAACAAAGTTGTTTTTGTTGGACTTCTTCAATTATGTTTGTTTTTCTATTCATAATATCTCGCACCCGTTCCTTCGTTATATGTGAGAGTCTGGAGATGCAGGCCGATTTTCGCCAGAAGTCCATTTCCAGTGCGAGCAACTTCTGTTCTGTTCGCTTATTCAGTTGCCAGGTTTCACATCCATACAGTACCACGCTTTTAAAGATGCTATTATAAAGCTGTGTTTTCTTTTCTTTTGATACGGTTTTTGACCAAAGTAGTGAGTTCAAAGCTCCTATTACCTTCTTTCCTTTCATAATTCATGAATGGTATAACCGATTTTCAAAATTAGACATGCCAACCAAAATGGATGGTTGACATATGAATGGGTGAGTCTTTCCCTGAACTTTGAGATGGGTGTTGGCTCAATTTTCAATTCAGTCAGATTTATAAAATCGAAAATTTCGTGTATATATAGTGTCGCGTGTAGGGGGGTGTGGGTGTGCGCCACTGGCGAGAACTGCCGTTCTCTGGTAATACAAAGATCTGAATAAGTATTTCAGTTAAATGTCACGTCTGTTCTACTCTACGGATGTGAAACTTAAAAAACGCTTACGAAGAAGGCGAACAAATGCCTGCGAAGAATTGTTCGTATTTTCTGGCCTAACATCATCAAAAACGAAGATCTGCTACACTTAACCGAACAAAAGAGGGTAGAAAATGAAGTCCAGAAAGTAGCTCCAGTAGAAAAAAAATAGCTCCAATATTGCAATGATTGTCCCAGAGTTGAAACCCCAACGAAAAAAAAGAGGTCGCCCAGCATAAACTTGAAGAAGATCAATCATGGACGAGGTAAGAGGTCGAGGAAAATCTTGGAATGAAGTGAAAACTTCAGCGCAAAATAGAACTCTTTCTTTCTTCTTCTTTTTGTATAGACATGACTCTGTCTGTTTTTTCAATGTGCCTCTAGTAAGTTGTCGTTCCATCGTTTTCGTGGTCTTCTCACTGATCGTCTTCCTATTGGGGAACCGTCTCTCGCTGTCCTGACTATCCTATTTGTTGTCATTCGGCTCATGTGGTCATTCCATTCTATTCTTCTGTTTCTTACCCAGTTATTAATGTTATACACCTTGCATCTCCGTCGTATATCTGTACTTCTAGCTCTGTCCCATAGGGTCTTACCATCGATTTTTCGAAGAGTTTTCATCTCCGCTGTTTCGAGTAATATTTTTGTCCTTTCTGTGTCGGGTCGTGTTTCTGCCGCGTATATCATTATTGGTCTGATGCCTGCTTTGTAAATTCTGCCTTTAATTTCTTTTCCGATATTTTTATTTCTCCATATTGTGTCATTCAGGCAACCTGCGGCTCTGTTTGCTCTATTCACTTGATCTTCCACTTCTGTTTCGAGCCTTTCGTAGCTAGATAGTGTGATGCCTAGGTATTTAAACTCCATCACTTGTTCTATTATCTGACCTTCCAGCTCCAATTTACATCTTATTGGATCTGCTATTAGAGCCATGCATTTTGTCTTTTGTGAGGAAATTAACACGTTAAATTTTCTGGCGATTATGTTGAATTGGTGCAGCATACGTTGTAAATCATCTTCATTTTGAGACATTAGTATTGCATCGTCCGCATAGCAGATTATTTTAAGTTGTTTTTGTCCCATTTGGTATCCTTTTTTAGTTTTTACTTTTTTTATTATTTCGTCCATGATCAGGTTGAACAATAAAGGACTCAAGGAATCCCCCTGTCTTATCCCATTGCCGCCTTCAATTGGGTCAGTTAATTCATCGTCCACTTTTACTTTTATTGTGTTGTTCTGGTAGATGTTTCCGATCGTTTTAATTATTCCTAGAGGTATCTCTCTCGAGTATAACAAATGGATAACGTCCTTTGATGTGACCCTGTCAAATGCTTTTTTAAGGTCCACGAAACATAAATATGCCGGTTTGTTGTATTCCAACGATTTCTCTTGAACTTGCCTCATTATAAATATAGCGTCAGTGTGTAACAAAAAACTACTTTGCAGTAGTATTTGTAGAACTAGAATGCTAAGGTGAAATGAGTGAGTGGGTGAGGAACTGATAATAGAAGTATGGGGAGACAGAGGCAAACTAAATAGAATTGGCTAGCAAGAAATGCAAGAGAACGACTTGACACTCAAGGATGGGTACGGCTCGTTTGCATGCCTGTCGAAGAACAGTAGCTTAAACTAAAGAGGGATGATGACTAGAACCAGAAATATGAATATAAAAAGAGAGGCTTATAAAATAGATAGAATAAATATTAATATAATAAAAATACAAAAATATAAGAGATACATAAAATAGACTAAATTGCGGGCGCCAGAAGTAGGGATGGACCGAACTCCCAGGTATCTTACACTGCTGTAAATTATTCAATATATTAAATTATTAAATTCAAAAATGGGAAAAAAAAATAATTGATATACAAACAAATAAATATTTATTAAAATATAACTACCTAGATTATTGACAACCTCTGAGTTAGAAAAAATACAACCTATGTAACTCTAAAATGACAATTTGACTTAACTACTTATCTGAATATGAGTATACAACTATAATTACATTAGTACTGGGGTAGCTCTTATATGGAGCGTACCCCCAACTTACACTAAGGTTAAACAACAACCTTCACCAAATAATCGTACGATTGTAATACGTACAGCAACGTTAACTACTACAAGAAATCAATACTAAAATACCTACCTAGGATGAACCATACAAATATATTTTTATATTTCTATTTGATATGAAAATTAAATTTTAATAATTATAAACAAAATTCAATTTAATATAAAATATTTTCAATTTTCTCAACCACGGGCATATAAATTTAGAACAACCTGTATACAACAAATTGTTATATTTAATTTTAAGAAGTGATTAAATAAGACTCAAGTGAAATCGATAATAGGTCATTATCGTTGTTCGCGGAAGGATCGATCATTAGCCGATGCTAAATAAGACTAAGTGGAAATAGAGAATAGGTCATTAAAATTTGTATATAGTAGAAAGTAATTTTAGAATGGGAATTAACTATTTTCTTTGAAATCCATTAAGCATATTTAGAAAGATTAAAAATTGGTTTTGAGGAAGACTGCGAATGAGAGTTGGTGGTGGAAGTTTGATTTGTGAATCTGGAAGGGATATTTAGAAAGTAGGGGAATGAATGACAAAGAGAGATCAGAATGTTTTGAGCTGTCGAGAAGTGAAGTCCAGTAGTAGACGGTAGTGTACGGAGAGTGAGAAAGCCGGTGTAGTTCCGTGAGTGTGGAGTATCTATCGTGGAACGAGAGGTAGGCCAGGTTGAGAGTAAAAGAACCTCTTTGAGCCAAGAGTTCCCGGTAGCTGATTGCAGTTTCGAAAAAGGTAGAACACAGCATCACGACAGAAGCAGGAAACGAGAGCTATACGAGCTAGTTTCAGAGGAGAACATTACTGGAAGCCAGGACGAGGTTTTGATTGCAGCCAAGGATAGCAGGAAACGGGTCTTGTGTGAAGACATTCTCAGTTCACCAGAAAAAGGTCAGTCTCATTTGTTTGGACATGAATGTATGGGTTTTTCGTATTAAATACCACATTTAAAATTGAAGAAACATAATCAATAATATCAGAAAAGCTTCATCAAACTTAAATAGAATTGTTGCTAATAAATCATAATAGTTAAATGTTAATAAAAACTTTCAATTGGAAACCAAAAGGAAATAAGATTCCCATGTATAAATGTTATGTTTAGGAATAATAAGATATAGCAAATATTAAGCAGTGATTGCCATTTAAATAAAATAAACAATATTTTGATTACAATTGTAACCCATATGTGTTATTATTTTACTCTTTTCTTTCCTATCCCGATTAGGAACCATTGAGAAATACTTAGAAGCCACGTATGTAAGTAATTAATTTTATAAAAAGCCCTGAGATTGAAAACATATTGATATGTGATCTGGTAAATTAATTAGATTATTATTAATGCATTGATTAAATTAAATGACATATAAAAATATTATCTCATATCAATAATCAAGATCACAACAACTGTCGTCCAACGTGGAAAGCATGGAAAAGTATTTCTAGTGGCAAATTTGAAGGATAGAAAGAGTAAAGCCGGTATTTGAAAATTTATATGCCTGTGGTAAAAAGTGAGATACTTACATTGGATAACATAAAATTTTAGATCTCTTTAGGTACAAATTTTACATAACTGATTTAATATTTTATTTTACGATATTTACATTTGATATATTTATTGACAATTTATAATATTTGGTTGCGAAAAAGTCGTCTTGGTAACATACTAGTAAAATTTCATATTTGGCGGGGACAGTACTTCTTGAAAACAAATGTCTGTGACAAGAAGCCAAAGCAAAGACAACAAAAAACAAAAAGAACATTCAGACCAAGAAGATAGTTCAGACACGACAATCATGGCATCAGAAAATCAGGAATTATCAGGAATAGATAAACTATTACAACTGATGCAACTCCAGTCACAAAAACTGGATGACAATCAAAGAGAAACACAACAAAAAATGGATGAAAATCAACGTGAAACGAAACAAGCCATGGAAGAAACATCAAAGAAAATGGATAAAGTGGATCAAAAAATGGATGAAACACAGCAAAAAATGGATGACAATCAACAGGAAACAAAACAAGCCATAGAAGAAAACAACAGAAATATAGAGAGTATTAAGAAGGAAATGGTTAAAAAAATAGAAGAGATTGCAGAAAAGAGCGAGAAACAGGAGTTAGAGATTAAAGAAATCAAAATCAAAATAAAGGAGGTAACGAATTGCCAGAAAAAGGAAATAGAAAATTTGGAAAACAAGTTTAAAAACGCTATTCAAGCAGACAGAGAAGAAGTGGAAAGAAAGATTGCGGAAATCAATACTCAACAAAATGTCGGAGAAAGAAGAGAAATGGTTATACATAGCACAGATGACGTGAAGATAAGGTTTGGCGGGGATGTAAGAAGATTACACCCAGTGCCGTTCATAAATAGCCTGAAAAAGAAAATACAACACATCGGAAATTTCGAAACAGCAAAAGAAACCATCAGAAACCATCTCAAATATGAAGCAAGCCTATGGTTCGATAGCAAAGAAGAAGAATTCGGAAATTGGCAACAATTTGAACAAAAATTTTTGAATTATTTCTGGGGAAAGGTCCAACAATTGGAAATTAACAAGGAATTGCAAAATGGGAAATACAATGATAGGATGGGTGTATCAGAAAGGACATACGCTTTGCAAATTTACAATAATGCAAAACATTTACAATATAATTACTCATCGGAACAATTAGTCGAACTGATTGCAAGACATTTCGAGGAAACGCTGGAAGACCATATCACATTGCAAAATTACAAAGACATAGATAGTTTATGCCAATTCCTACAAATAAGAGAATCACGTCTAAGAGAAAGAAAATCAAGAAGGTCGCGAGAAGATTACAGGCCCCGAGAAATACAAGATTACAGAGATAGAAATCAAAATAGGAGGGACTATACAAGACGAGATTTTAATCCCAGAAGGGAAAACGAAAATAGAGACAACGGAAGAGGAAATTATGAACAAAGAAATAGGCAATGGAATGAGGACAGAAATCGAGAATACCAGAATAGAAACACCACACGCTCAAATCAAGAAAACAGAAATAATGGTAGACAAAATGAACAGGGATATCGAGAAAACCGAAACAGATCCGACAGACCTAGAGAAAATAGAAGAGAAGTAAATAATACCCAGGCAGATGAATATGACGGAGAGAGACATTCAGCCCTATTCTGCAACTTTTAACAAATCGAATAGAAATGATCAAGTCGAATCGTAATTACCCAAAATCGGAATGTTTGATATCTATCGCGTCATTTTTGTGTTTGGATTGGTATTCTGTAACTCATATCGTAATCGAAACCTCTGACTTCTATTTCACGCGGTTCTGAGGTGGTGGCAACCCCGCATTAACCAGAGAAATTATTGTTCTGTGACTGGATCTAAATTTAAAATTTGACACCGTTGCCATATCTTCAATGTTTTCATAATTTCTTCATACTATCCTCAAGTTTTGAAAAGTAAATAAAGTATTAGTGTAAATACTGGATGCAAAAAGCTCAAATGAGGATAAATGGTTTTAAATTAAAGTTAATTAAAATTGATATAAAAAAAGATAAACTGATAAATAAAAAAGATAAGTGAAGATAAGAAGTATAAATGGTTTTAAATCAAAGATATTTAAATTGATGTTATTAATTCATTATTATTAATCTATAATTTAAAATCGATATTACTAATAATATGCAATCTTTAAGATTCAATTAGAGCTGAAATAACTGCTAAACAACTTTTCCCAAAAATGGCATCTTTTCTATAATTTGTTCAGACTATGAGCGTTGACTGATAAATATACAAGTATACTAGTCCAGGGTAATAAGGTTTTTCCCATGACACTCGAGCAGCCAGGGTACTGAAGCGTTTTTTCGACAGGTAATACCTATAAGAGCAAATTGTAACTATTTCCTGCGTAGGATCTGGCGGCCATTTTTATTTATAAACAATTAAGTGTCAAAAAATGGCATTTTCCCTTTTTTTTTCAAATCAATGGAAAACAGTGAAACGTATGGTTTTTTTAGCACAAATATCTTTGAGATTATGAAAAAAGCTTTAAAATGACGTATTACAAAGTTTGATATACTCATTTGTTGTTAATATAATTGCGAAAAACGGTCGGAATTGCAAAAAAAATTAATTTCGCAATATCTATTGTAAAAATTAGTGCACAGCTTTGAAATTTTTGTCATATAAGGGTTCTTTGGTGCTTAATATGTGATAAAAATTTCAAAGCGATTCATTCAATTGTTTAAATTTTATTCAATTTGTTTATCCTAGAGAGCATTTCTTTTGCAATAACATAAGTCAGAAAAACATGACGTTAGAACCATTCCACATGTGTCAAATGAAAGAGCATGAGCTATATTTTCAAATTGATTTAAAAAAAGCGAATAAAAAATGCATTTATTAGTAATAAATAATTATGCAAAAGTATCGTAAATCTTTCCTTATAAACTTTTTATTTTGTTATACAAGAAATTATATATATTTATTACAATTTTTTATAAATTATGATATAAATAACATTACTTGGTAGTTGTGCACCTAAAACAGGGTAAAAAAGTTAATTTTTTTGGAAAATGTTATCCAAAAAGTTTATAAGGAAAGATTTACGATACTTTTGCATAATTATTTATTACTAATAAATGCATTTTTATTCGCTTTTTTTAAACCAAGTTGAAAATATAGCTCATTCTCTCCCATTTGACACCTGTGGAATGGTTCTAACGTCATTTTTTTCTGACTTATGTTATTGCAAAAAAATTCTCTCTGAGATAAACAATTCGAATAAAATTTAAACAATTAAATGAATCGCTTTGAAATTTTTATCACATATTAAGCACCAAAGAACCCTCATTTGACAAAAATTTCAAACCTGTACACTAATTCTTACAACAGTTAATGCGAAAATATTTTTTTTTGCAATTTCGAATTTTTCGCAATTATATTAACAATAAATGAGTATATCAAACTTTGTAATATGTCATTTTAAAGCTTTTTCCATAATCTCAAAGACATTTGTACTAAAAAATCACAAGTCTCACTGTTTTCCATTGATTTGAAAAAAAGGGGAAAATGCCATTTTTTGACAGTTAATTGTTTATAAATAAAAATGGCCGCCAGATTCTACGAAGGAAATAGTTACAATTTGTTCCTATAGGTATTACTTGTCGAGAAAACGCTTCAGTACCCTGGCTGCTGAAGTGTCACGAACAGGGTATATTTTTGTCTTACTACCCTGGCCTATACTGGCATTGTTTAAGAAATGAGTCTAGTTATACAATGATACTGGTATAATATATTTATCCATCAACGCATCAGAAGTTTATCGTATGCTATTCTTGTACATTATACCGTTGATTGAAATTGTACAAGAAATAACTAACAAAATTATGGCAACACTGCGAGGGGCAAACGTTCATTCATGTGCCAAGCCAAATATTAAATAAATAAGGTTAGGTCCAAGGTCCAATTCATACTCGTACAACATGTCTAAATTAAATATATAATTACAAATAACACCACAGACTAAAAATTACGCAGCTAAAAAAGGTACAAACACTATAAATAATTATAAAATAAGTAGTAATCAATTATTTTTATATATAAAATATAAACGTCAAAACAAAACAAAATGCGCTTGCGTCAACCACAATTCCGATAATCGAAATCTCATTTCGACAGGGTAAATGCTGTCGAAGTGATTTCTATTCACTATTACGATTGTAGAGATTCCGAAGTAGTTATGGAATACGGATTTGGACTATTTCTATTCGACTTGGCCACTTCTATTCGATTTTACTGACTTCTATCATCGAAATGAGTTACAGAATAGGCGTGATTATGACGAAAATATAAACAACGATGAGCAACCGGCGTCTTTTCACGACGGCGCTCACTAAAAACCAAAAATCAAACAGGAATCTTTTGTCACCCCAAGGAGTTTATTAAATTGGCAGGAAACAACGAAAAGAAAAATGGAGTTAATTTAAAATTTGTGGATGGATTTATCAACGAGAAACCAATTAAAATTATGATAGACACTGGATCTGAAATAACATTGGTCAACAGAAAACTAATAGAAGAAGTTAACTTAACAAATTTAATTTACAAAATACCTAGGGTAAATTTAGTGGGCGCAAACAAACGGACATTGGCAACTATAAATGAAGGCATACGAGTAATGGTACGACTGGGTAAGAATATGTATGCACTACAATGTGTAATAATGCCAAACATGTCACATGACATGATAGTAGGAGTTGACGAATTGGCAGAAAAACATGTAGTGATAGATTTTAAAAATAATACGATGAAACTAACAGAAGAAAAAGAAAAAGAACAGGACAAGGAACATGAGAAACAAAATACGGATGAATCAGGTAAAGAACAAACAGTGGAAATGAATTTGGCAGCGAAGCAAGGACAAAGAAAAAAAAGGAGAAAAGGTCAGAAAAAGATAAAAGAAAATGAAACCTGTGGCTCCTCAAAAGAAGAGTTGAGCCCAGAAGAAGAAAATTTGAGAGTATCAGAAACAAAGGAAACCTGGGATTCCTCAAAAGAAGAGACGAGCTCAGGAGAAGAAGAAATAAAGCTAAAAAATGAAAGTGAAAAGAATATGACTGAAACAGTGGTATTTGAAGAGGAGGTATATGCAAACGAGGATGCAGAATGCACGGTAAACATGTGTGAAGAATCTGAGAAAGAAGACAGAAAATTAATATGTGGAGAAGGGAAAGAAAAAGAATTGCGGTTGATGTTAAGAAACTACGAAAATTTGATCAATGAGGAAAACAGAGTGGCTAAAAAGTACGAACATTCATTTGAGGTGAAAAACTTGGGAAATTTTCGATCAAAGACTTACCCGATTCCATACAAGTATCGACAAGAGGTGAAAGAAGAAATAAATAAAATGTTGGAAGATCAAATCATCGAAAGATGTGATTCACCGTATGTTAACCCGATTGTGATAGTAAAGAAAAGCAATGGAGAATTGAGATTATGTTTAGATGCCAGGAATATCAACCAGCACACTGTATCACAATATGAATCACCTCTAAACATCGAGGCCATTTTTGGAAGAATCACCGGGTCACACATATTTTCGAAAATTGACTTAAAACACAGTTTTTGGTTGATACCGTTAGCTGAAAAGTGTAGAAACTACACCGCTTTTTCTATTGATGGTATTGTCTACCGGTTTAAGGTAGTGCCATTTGGATTGCAGAGTGCTTGTGCTGCACTCGTCCGAGCTCTACATACCATTTTGAATCGCCATGAAGATTTCATAGTTCATTATATCGATGATTTATTAATTTTTTCACAAGATACTCAGAGTCATCTGGAACACATAGAAATAATTCTGGAAGAATTGGACACAGCGGGATTGAAATTAAACATTGAAAAATGTCAATTTTTTCAAAAAGAAGTCATTTATTTGGGTTTTCAATTGGACACCAAAACAGTAAGATTAGCCGAAGACAGAGTCAAGCTCATAGATGAATACCCAAGACCAACGAATTTGAAAACATTGAGAGGTTTTCTTGGCACGATAAATTATTTTAAAAAGCTGATTCCCGATTTGAGCCAAAAGGAAATCCCTCTGATAAAATTGCTTAAAAAAGGAATAAAATGGAATTGGAAAGAAGAACAGGAGGAAGCTTTCGAAACATTAAAACGAGAATTCGCAAAAGGAACGAAAATATACCACCCTATTTACAATTTACCTTTTATACTCCGAACTGATGCGTCCATACAAAAATTTGCAGGAGTTCTGTCTCAAATACAAAACGACCAAGAAGTGCCGATATGTTTTATATCTCGAGTGACTAAAACACATGAGAGAAAATATAGTGTTACAGAATTGGAGTTTGCCAGTGTACTATATTGCGTAAACAAATTGAGGTTTTACTTATTGGGAGCAAAATTCACAATCGAAACAGACCATGCAGCTTTAGTACATATCATGAAGAATAGATTAGTAAATAATAGAATACATAGAGGCATTCTATTATTACAGGAGTATGATTTTGAGTTCCGATATATAAAAGGAAAAGACAACATAATAGCCGACGCTCTAACACGGGATGAGGACACCGGAAAAAAGGAAACAATTACTCTACAGGTGGGACTAAATAGATTAATACAAGAAGAAGGGATATATTCATTAAATGAGATAAGGACAAACCAGGAAGACCTAGAGGAAAGAGAGAAAAGAAGAGCGGAAGTAGAAAATAACATATATTTTAAGAGAATAGACGGAAAGGAACTATATTTAGTGACACAGACATTGGCCGAAAAGATAATAAAGAAATTACATGAGGACAATGGGCATATCGGTAGCAGAAAAGTTTGGCTCGTTTTTAGGGAAAATTACATCAGCCGACAGGATTACCGCATTGCAAAGGAAATTACCCAGAAGTGCGATGTATGTCAAAAATATAAGAGTCGGAATTTCAAAAACGAAAATGTTGCCAAAAATATTGAAGCCCGAAACAAACTAGACATTGTAGCAATAGATATGTTAAGCGATCTAATTATGACCACTAAAAGGAACAAACATATTCTGGTAATGGTGGATGTGTTTTCAAAATACGTAAAATTATATAGTTGCCGCACCACAAAGGGGGAAGAAATATTAAGAAAAATCGACAATTTTATAGCCATAGTAGGAACACCAAAAAAGATTCTACTGGACAATGCAACGTATTTCCGAAATGATCGTTTCAAGGGACAACTTCGAGAACGAGGAATAGAGACCAATTTTGTCAGCATCAGGCATCCACAGAGTAATCCGTCGGAACGATTCATACAGGAAGTGACGAAATTTCTTCGCATTGCAACAGATGGTCAACATCGCCACTGGGACAGGAAAATGGCGGAAATAGAAAGGTATCTAAATACAATTCCGAGCACAGTAACAAAAGAGACCCCAGAATACATCATGAAGGGTGTACTGCCGATAAGGCCATGGGAAGACCAAGAGCCAAAAGAATATCAACAGGTGATTGAAACCGTACAGAGAAGGTTACGGCGAAGCAACGAAAAATATATCCAAAGACAGGAACAAAATAGAAAAAGAAGACCAGTGACTTTCCAAAAGGGTGAAAAAGTACTCGTGAGGGCATTACGAGGATCAAATCTTCCTGGGGGCATTTGCGCAAAGTTGATGCCTGTTTTCGAAGGCCCGTACGTCGTAAATAATGAAAATGGGATAAATAGTTATGAGTTGAGGCACAGGAACTCGGAAAAGATCCGAGGAATTTATAATATTCACGATGTATACAAATATCACGAATAAAAGACAGAATTACATGAAGTAGATAGTAAGTTAGGATATAAGACGTAGATTAAAGTAAGGAAATATACAGGGAGTTGGTTTTGCCTCGAGAAAATTTATTTAAAAATGCAGATAAATTTTATCGAATACAAGGCGGGGATTTGTTATATTTCTATTTGATATGAAAATTAAATTTTATTAATTATAAACAAAATTCAATTTAATATAAAATATTTTCAATTTTCTCAACCACGGGCATATAAATTTAGAACAACCTGTATACAACAAATTGTTATATTTAATTTTAAGAAGTGATTAAATAAGACTCAAGTGAAATCGATAATAGGTCATTATCGTTGTTCGCGGAAGGATCGATCATTAGCCGATGCTAAATAAGACTAAGTGGAAATAGAGAATAGGTCATTAAAATTTGTATATAGTAGAAAGTAATTTTAGAATGGGAATTAACTATTTTCTTTGAAATCCATTAAGCATATTTAGAAAGATTAAAAATTGGTTTTGAGGAAGACTGCGAATGAGAGTTGGTGGTGGAAGTTTGATTTGTGAATCTGGAAGGGATATTTAGAAAGTAGGGGAATGAATGACAAAGAGAGATCAGAATGTTTTGAGCTGTCGAGAAGTGAAGTCCAGTAGTAGACAGTAGTGTACGGAGAGTGAGAAAGCCGGTGTAGTTCCGTGAGTGTGGAGTATCTATCGTGGAACGAGAGGTAGGCCAGGTTGAGAGTAAAAGAACCTCTTTGAGCCAAGAGTTCCCGGTAGCTGATTGCAGTTTCGAAAAAGGTAGAACACAGCATCACGACAGAAGCAGGAAACGAGAGCTATACGAGCTAGTTTCAGAGGAGAACATTACTGGAAGCCAGGACAAGGTTTTGATTGCAGCCAAGGATAGCAGGAAACGGGTCTTGTGTGAAGACATTCTCAGTTCACCAGAAAAAGGTCAGTCTCATTTGTTTGGACATGAATGTATGGGTTTTTCGTATTAAATACCACATTTAAAATTGAAGAAACATAATCAATAATATCAGAAAAGCTTCATCAAACTTAAATAGAATTGTTGCTAATAAATCATAATAGTTAAATGTTAATAAAAACTTTCAATTGGAAACCAAAAGGAAATAAGATTCCCATGTATAAATGTTATGTTTAGGAATAATAAGATATAGCAAATATTAAGCAGTGATTGCCATTTAAATAAAATAAACAATATTTTGATTACAATTGTAACCCATATGTGTTATTATTTTACTCTTTTCTTTCCTATCCCGATTAGGAACCATTGAGAAATACTTAGAAGCCACGTATGTAAGTAATTAATTTTATAAAAAGCCCTGAGATTGAAAACATATTGATATGTGATCTGGTAAATTAATTAGATTATTATTAATGCATTGATTAAATTAAATGACATATAAAAATATTATCTCATATCAATAATCAAGATCACAACAATATATAACTCAATGAGTTGAATAGGCAACACCTAACTGAACCAACGCAGTCCTGGATGATAAAGATCCTTTTTCTGACTCGTGGTTTTTAATAATGACCAAGTAAAACTAATAGCTATCCTGAAGGGATAGGGATTAGGGATTGAATTTAATTTAATAACAAATGAATTTAAGGTAAGCAAACAAATTGGGAATTTAAATTACAAGAAACAAGCTAATAATATTAAAATATATATATAGTTATATGAAAAATATGGGAAACAAGTCTAATAATATTAATAAAAAATAAATGTAAGGAACTACTGTATGGGAAAAGGTTATTTGGGCCCAAATTATCCTCTTTTACAAAGAGACATACAGGTGTGGGAGCGCTATTGAATTGGTGTGGGAGCGCTATTGAATTATGTGTATGTTAATTACTTAAATGTTCTGGATATTATAAAAAAAATAAGTGTATAAGTGTACTGGTATAGGTAGATAACTATTGCACTGTTAAATATAAAAAGTTCCCGAAACAAACCCGATTGACCTGACATTGTCCCCACAAGTTTTCCTTACTACTTCTCAGTAAAGTCTTAAGCACAGAATGGTGCTACGCAGTCAACCGTAACACGGCAATTCTCCAAAATGCAGGATAATGAAGAACAAAAATTACATGTTCCTCTAGTACTTGTCCCCTAGGTGACTTGGTCGAAAAGCGGTCCTTCTCAGGTGGTAGGAGTAGTTAAAAGATTTTCCCCAGTGGCTAAAAAAAATAGAATCCTGGTTTTACTTCCTTGTAATAATGTAGGGAAAAGTCAGAGAAAGAAAAACAAAAATCAGGAAGTTTTTATTTAGAATAAAGAAGAATCAGAAAAAGCTATCTCATTAGAAAGGAAAAAACAATCTTCCACTAGACTGTTTGGTGACCTTGTCATAAGATTGGCATATAAAATGGCCTTGACTCGATAATATGTAGACAAGTAAGTCTAAAATTTAAATGCTGAATATATTTATTTTGGAAATAGCTTTTCATAAAAAATAGTATAGTTATTAAATGATATGGAATAATGCCAAAGTAGTGTAAAAATTTATGAAAATACCAAATATCGGAACAGGATCGGTGGATATGATGTACGGAATTTACTATGTTTCAGAACTTCATGATTATAATATATAAAATTGGAATTGGGAATATGTGATGTAACATAACCCCACAAATTAAGAGAGGTAATTTTTTAAGATTTATGACAAAATACTTTCCCTCTTAGTGGATATTACAGACAATGAAATATTTAAAAGATACCAGCCTGAATTAATAAGTTCACTGCAAGATTTAATAGTAAAATTTTTTTGAAGACGTCAAATAAGACAAAAAACAAATATGGCGTTATAGTAGCGTGTAAAAACAAAAAATTATTTACCAGATAAACCACAAATCACTGGTGCGAACCTCCCACCTCGTTTCTTCAGCCCACTAAACACATACGTAATAAACTTGGATAATTTCTTTTCAAAATAATACTATGACTTGAAACAAGAATGAAATATTCGCCACTTTTACGTGGATAGGTTATCTGCCATTAGGTACTTATTCGGTTGAAGGCTCCGACCAAAGTGATCCTTATTTTCCGTTCTACGCCGACCATGTCACAATACGGTTCATGGGTTTACCGCCAGGAGTACACAAGGTACAAAACGTACAGGTCTGCTAATCTATAGGTTTGTGATGACGTCAGTGAAAGACGAAATATTTATTAGTAATTGTTTCAAGTAGAATTTAATAACAGAACATTATTAAAATTTAAATCGCATAACAATAAAAATGATTAGAAGTTAACGGAATGTTATAATCCTCTCCTACTGGGAAAAAAAAATTTTTAAGCAAAAATTTTTTTTTTTTTAACATTCAAATTATCATAACTAAGTGGTAATAATCTATCATTCTACGGTGATCCGCAAGACTATGAGTAACCACAAATTAAGGATCAAGGGAAAGAAGGATGATCACTACACCAAAACTATGAATCGCAAAAGATGACTTGAAGTCATATTAAAATGTCATCGACATTTTGTCTGAAAGCCTAAACATAAGCTCAATAATATACTAAAGTTCATAATGACAAATAAATGTCGAACTGGCACTAAATCCAAAATTGAACTATCCATGGACATCAAATTTATAGAGGGTATATCCAAGGACGAACAACCAGGCCAAGGTATGAGCCAATTCGCACCATAACACAAGTAAATATACTAAAGTATGACAAAAGAAATCAAAACTAAAATCAGTGAAGAATCGAACACTTAATCCAAAATTGAACTACCAACGGACACCAGATTCATAATAGCATATCCAGAGAAGAACAATCAGGAATATTTATGGAACAATTCTCACCAGTGCCAAATAATACAAATAGTAAGCATATCAAAGTTATCCAAAACTCATTAATCAAAATAAATGTGGAATCGGACACTTAATCCAAAGTCGGACTATCAATGGACACCAGATTCATAAAGCATATCCATAGAAGGACGACCAGGAAGATTTATGGACCAATTCGCACCAATACTAAATCAACCAATACTAAATCACATAAATTAATTAGGCCTATGTACAACCACAACTGGTATACGAGCCTATACAACTAAATAAACAAAATAAGTGAGGACTCGGACGCTTTATCCAAAATCGGACTATCAATGGACACCAGATTTATAAGAGCATATCCAAAGAAGAACGATCAGGAAGATTTGTGTACCAATTCTCACTAATACTAAATAAATTAAATTAGGTCTATCGACTAAAGTAAGTCGTTGACTAACAAAAATTGGTACGTGTTGTTGTTCACTAGCTATAGCATGTAGTTACAATAGATGCATGGGAATAAGAGATACAGATAACGTACCAATTGTAATAATAAAATCTAAATGGTGAACTGACAAGGTCTATGACACCATGATACATGATAGAAAAAAAAATATAACGAGAACGAGCAACCAATTTTGAATAAAACTGTAGATTCATGCGCTCTCGCATACATAGAATTATCCAGGAAATATCCCTGAATCTAAATGACAAAACTAATGCCTCAGGAAAGAAGAGGGAATGAAATAAAAAGAAACAATTAATTTGTCGAAACACCCTCAATACTGAATTAAATAAACCTACGATGTATAGGGAAAAACAAAGCATTGATTGATAAATACGTGTACACTAGAATATTTACCATCAACGGTCAATGTTTAACATACTATGAAATAGGAGATAAAATATAAACTAAGTAAACTTCCCTATCAACCTATAAAAAGGTAAATGGAATAATTGGACTAAATACACTATGTGATGACAAATAGACTTCTGCGTACTCTGCCATGAAAACACAGATTACGAAGTCGTATAGCAATGGCCAGTTGCTGAACTTCGAACCCACGGATTCATTAGCTAGCATTGACAAAGCATTGGCAGACTAGTTCATAAGAAGAAATCCATACATACATCAAAATTCCAACCTAATTACAGAATCATACAGTGTAGGGCATAACGCTATAAATGATTACAAAGATATCCGTGACAAATGTGGATAAAGTAAACCAATATCAAATTAAAAACCACAACATCTTTCCAATATGGCAAATCCAATAACAAGATAAAAGATATATAAAAAAATAGGATGTAATCAAATATCAAAAATACAACATACAACCTAAGATAAGTAGTGTATAATATTGTTAGTTCCATAGTTCCATAATAAATATCAATATTAAACCAACGTACTTGTATGAGCCTACATATTCAAATATATACTTAAATATACAATAATCAACATCCCTCCTATGCTAAGGGGTGATGTGCACATACTAAAAAATACAAGTAGGTTCTTATTAACTAGATGATCCAACTGACAGGGTTAGTAATTAAAAATGTTGATTAATAATAATTAAAGTGCAACATTAATAATGAAAAAAAATTGATAAGCTCATGCATAAGAGTACTACATAAATAATTAACCTAATGATTCATAAATTGGAAGTCATCTAACAACAATGCCAAAAGATAAAAATTGTACCTGCTCTATCTGGTGAATAAAATATTAAACTAAAATATCAAATCATAATAAGGATTGAGCTAAAGACAAATAGAGGAAGAGGTTAGCTCTAAAAACCCTATAGAGTTAATCTTCTTCCGAAGATGACGAATCAACTTCATCCCTGGTGTTATCAGGCAGTAAATCCTTTACGTGAAATTGTCCAATTCGTTTGTTAGTCGCATTGTCCTTCAATTCATAAACTAACGGAGATATTACCTTTACGACCGTACAAGGAATATATTTCTGGCAAAATTTTGCCGAAATAGCATCACCCTTATTGGACTTCACAAAGTTTCGCTTCAACACTCTATCTCCAACGAAGAATCGCAGATCTCTTTTCCTCAAGTTATACTGCTGCTGGTTCCTTAGATAGGAAGTTTTTAACTTCTTGCGAATGTCAGAAAAAATTTGAGGTAGAGTCTGGAGATCATCTAAGCGATGAAGGTTATCGGATATCTGAGGTAGATTTGTGGAAGTGTCTGAAATTGCACCAAAATAGTCACCAGATAAAGCAACATTTCTACCAAAATTGAGATATGCAGGAGAACATTGGGTAACCTCATGGACAGAGGTCCTTATGGCTTGAGCTATGGAATGGATATATTGATCCCAAGCTCTGTGATCTGGGAATGTATAGGACCTTAGGGCTGTGACAATACTGCGATTCACTCTCTCCGTATGATTGGCTTGAGGATGGTAGGCAGCATTATAGAAGGTCTTCTGAACCTTATATTTAGTTAGAAGGTCTTTAAAAGCCTTCGAAACAAACTGAGGACCATTGTCACATGACACAATTTGGGGAACACCAAACAACAAAAAGACTTGTTCCTCTAAATGTTTCAAAATTGCTGGAGTTGTGGCCTGACGAAGAGGGCAAACTAAAGGAAATTTGGTGAAATAATCCACAACTACCAAGCAATAAGTATTACCCTTATAACTACGAGGATAAGGTCCAATGAGATCCAACGAGATCATCTGCCAAGGAAAATTAATATTCCCATTATGCCCATTTCATCCTTGCAAGTATCTACAGCAGATGGTAAAGTTCAGTCTATTACAGGCAAACTACAAATTGAAATCACAGTGGCAAATTTATATAGGCAAATTACATTTTATGTTATTCCTTCTGTACAGAATTCTATAATTTTAGGTATGGACTTTTTCAATGCTTTTAATAGCACTTTAAGTTGTTCTGATTTTTCTTTTTCCATATCTGAATGCAATCTGTCTACCCTTAGTGCTATACATGATTTTTCCAGTTTATCTAGTTCTGAACAAAGGCAATTGGAGAATATGATCTCTCAGTTTACTACTATTTCTTCAAATGACAAACTAGGTCGTACTTCATTAATATTTCACACTATTGAGGTGGGAAATCCTACTCCTTTCAGATTATATCAGTATCCCATACCTCAAGCCTGGCAGGCAGATTTAGAGAAAGAAGTAGATTCGATGCTTGCTTTAAATATCATAGAACCTTCAACGTCGTCCTACTGTTCCCCGCTCTGGTTAACGAAGAAGAAGGATGGATCCTTCAGGATCTGCTTTGATGGTCGAAAACTAAACAGTATCACCACTAACAGGGATGCTTATCCAATTCCCCGAATTGATGTGATTTTGAGCAAACTTCAGAATGCCAAATACATCTCTTCGATAGATTTGTCTAAGGCCTTCTTACAGATCCCACTGAGTGAAGAGAGTAAGAAGTATACTGCTTTTGCTGTCAGTGGTAAAGGATTATTCCAGTTTGTCACCATGCCTTTTGGTCTTGTTTCTGCTCCTCAGACAATGTGTCGTCTGATGGATTTAGTCATTGGTCCACAGTTAGAGCCCTATGTTTTCTATTATTTGGACGATATTTTAGTAGTCACTCCTGATTTTTCCCTTCATATGGAAATTTTAGATAAATTGTTTTTACGTCTTAAGGAAGCTAATCTAACAATTAATCTGGATAAGTGTCAGTTTTGTCGCCCTAGTCTTAAGTTTTTGGGTTATGTTGTTGATAATCAGGGTCTAAGGACTGATCCTGAGAAAATAGTTGCTATTAAGAATTTTCCTATACCTAAGACCACCACCCAAGTCCGTAGGATATTGGGAATGTGTGGATATTACCGCCGGTTTGTACCTTCGTACTCTACCTTGTTGTCACCTCTTACGGATCTTTTGAAGAACAGGAAAAAGGGGCAGACCATTACCTGGACTCCTGAGGCCGATGAAGCTTTTAGGCGCGTTAAAGAGGCTTTAACTAGCGCACCAGTCATGATGTCACCTAATTTTAATGAGCATTTTTATTTGATGACTGATTGCTCTAATACTGCTTCTGGTGGCGTATTGTTCCAGTTGAAAGATGGCTCGGAACATCCCATAGCTTACACGAGTAAGAAATTGAATAAGGCCCAGAAAAACTATTCCACCACTGAGAAAGAACTCTTAGCTATCATACATGGGTTGGAAGCATTTCGTTATTATTTAGAGGGCCGTAATTTCACCATAATTACGGACCACAGTTCCTTGGTATGGCTTCATAGTATGAAAAACCCATCTCAGAGACTTTCCCGATGGATATGCAAACTGACTGCCTATTCCTATAAGATTGTTCATCGAAAGGCCAACGGTGTAGTGGTTGCTGATGCTCTTTCTCGTGTCCATGATCTTAATGTCTTAGATTTGTCCACCTTAACTCCTGACGAGTGGTATCAGAATATGATTGATAGGGTTACTCAAGACACACAAAATTATCCTGATTTTAAGGTAGAGAACAATGTACTCTACAAACATATCTTAAGTCCTATGGAGGCCTTATCCAATATGTCAGATTGGAAAATAGTTGTACCTACGCCAAATAGGGAGAACATTTTACGTATGTTTCATGATGAAGTTACTGCTGGACATTTTGGTTTTTATAAAAATTTTAATCGAATTGCCGAATTATATTATTGGCCTGGCATGCGCAAGTCTATCAAAAGGTATATCTCTAAGTGTATAGTTTGTGCAACTTGTAAACCCAGTAATTTACCACAAGCTGGACTCATGGGTTCCTTTAGGAATATTAATTTTCCTTGGCAGATGATCTCGTTGGATCTCATTGGACCTTATCCTCGTAGTTATAAGGGTAATACTTATTGCTTGGTAGTTGTGGATTATTTCACCAAATTTCCTTTAGTTTGCCCTCTTCGTCAGGCCACAACTCCAGCAATTTTGAAACATTTAGAGGAACAAGTCTTTTTGTTGTTTGGTGTTCCCCAAATTGTGTCATGTGACAATGGTCCTCAGTTTGTTTCGAAGGCTTTTAAAGACCTTCTAACTAAATATAAGGTTCAGAAGACCTTCTATAATGCTGCCTACCATCCTCAAGCCAATCATACGGAGAGAGTGAATCGCAGTATTGTCACAGCCCTAAGGTCCTATACATTCCCAGATCACAGAGCTTGGGATCAATATATCCATTCCATAGCTCAAGCCATAAGGACCTCTGTCCATGAGGTTACCCAATGTTCTCCTGCATATCTCAATTTTGGTAGAAATGTTGCTTTATCTGGTGACTATTTTGGTGCAATTTCAGACACTTCCACAAATCTACCTCAGATATCCGATAACCTTCATCGCTTAGATGATCTCCAGACTCTACCTCAAATTTTTTCTGACATTCGCAAGAAGTTAAAAACTTCCTATCTAAGGAACCAGCAGCAGTATAACTTGAGGAAAAGAGATCTGCGATTCTTCGTTGGAGATAGAGTGTTGAAGCGAAACTTTGTGAAGTCCAATAAGGGTGATGCTATTTCGGCAAAATTTTGCCAGAAATATATTCCTTGTACGGTCGTGAAGGTAATATCTCCGTTAGTTTATGAATTGAAGGACAATGCGACTAACAAACGAATTGGACAATTTCACGTAAAGGATTTACTGCCTGATAACACCAGGGATGAAGTTGATTCGTCATCTTCGGAAGAAGATTAACTCTATAGGGTTTTTAGAGCTAACCTCTTCCTCTATTTGTCTTTAGCTCAATCCTTATTATGATTTGATATTTTAGTTTAATATTTTATTCACCAGATAGAGCAGGTACAATTTTTATCTTTTGGCATTGTTGTTAGATGACTTCCAATTTATGAATCATTAGGTTAATTATTTATGTAGTACTCTTATGCATGAGCTTATCAATTTTTTTCATTATTAATGTTGCACTTTAATTATTATGAATCAACATTTTTAATTACTAACCCTGTCAGTTGGATCATCTAGTTAATAAGAACCTACTTGTATTTTATAGTATGTGCACATCACCCCTTAGCATAGGAGGGATGTTGATTATTATATATTTAAGTATATATTTGAATATGTAGGCTCATACAAGTACGTTGGTTTAATATTGATATTTATTATGGAACTATGGAACTAACAATATTATACACTACTTATCTTAGGTTGTATGTTGTATTTTTGATATTTGATTACATCCTATTTTTTTTATATATCTTTTATCTTGTTATTGGATTTGCCATATTGGAAAGATGTTGTGGTTTTTAATTTGATATTGGTTTACTTTATCCACATTTGTCACGGATATCTTTGTAATCATTTATAGCGTTATGCCCTACACTGTATGATTCTGTAATTAGGTTGGAATTTTGATGTATGTATGGATTTCTTCTTATGAACTAGTCTGCCAATGCTTTGTCAATGCTAGCTAATGAATCCGTGGGTTCGAAGTTCAGCAACTGGCCATTGTTATACGACTTCGTAATCTGTGTTTTCATGGCAGAGTACGCAGAAGTCTATTCGTCATCACATAGTGTATTTAGTCCAATTATTCCATTTACCTTTTTATAGGTTGATAGGGAAGTTTACTTAGTTTATATTTTATCTCCTATTTCATAGTATGTTAAACCTTGACCGTTGATGGTAAATATTCTAGTGTACACGTATTTATCAATCAATGCTTTGTTTTTCCCTATACATCGTAGGTTTATTTAATTCAGTATTGAGGGTGTTTCGACAAATTAATTGTTTCTTTTTATTTCATTCCCTCTTCTTTCCTGAGGCATTAGTTTTGTCATTTAGATTCAGGGATATTTCCTGGATAATTCTATGTATGCGAGAGCGCATGAATCTACAGTTTTATTCAAAATTGGTTGCTCGTTCTCGTTATATTTTTTTTTCTATCATGTATCATGGTGTCATAGACCTTGTCAGTTCACCATTTAGATTTTATTATTACAATTGGTACGTTATCTGTATCTCTTATTCCCATGCATCTATTGTAGCTACATGCTATAGCTAGTGAACAACAACACGTACCAATTTTTGTTAGTCAACGACTTACTTTAGTCGATAGACCTAATTTAATTTATTTAGTATTAGTGAGAATTGGTACACAAATCTTCCTGATCGTTCTTCTTTGGATATGCTCTTATAAATCTGGTCCATTGATAGTCCGATTTTGGATAAAGCGTCCGAGTCCTCACTTATTTTGTTTATTTAGTTGTATAGGCTCGTATACCAGTTGTGGTTGTACATAGGCCTAATTAATTTATGTGATTTAGTATTGGTTGATTTAGTATTGGTGCGAATTGGTCCATAAATCTTCCTGGTCGTCCTTCTATAGATATGCTTTATGAATCTGGTGTCCATTGATAGTCCGACTTTGGATTAAGTGTCCGATTCCACATTTATTTTGATTAATGAGTTTTGGATAACTTTGATATGCTTACTATTTGTATTATTTGGCACTGGTGAGAATTGTTCCATAAATATTCCTGATTGTTCTTCTCTGGATATGCTATTATGAATCTGGTGTCCATTGGTAGTTCAATTTTGGATTAAGTGTTCGATTCTTCACTGATTTTAGTTTTGATTTCTTTTGTCATACTTTAGTATATTTACTTGTGTTATGGTGCGAATTGGCTCATACCTTGGCCTGGTTGTTCGTCCTTGGATATACCCTCTATAAATTTGATGTCCATGGATAGTTCAATTTTGGATTTAGTGCCAGTTCGACATTTATTTGTCATTATGAACTTTAGTATATTATTTAGCTTATGTTTAGGCTTTCAGACAAAATGTCGATGACATTTTAATATGACTTCAAGTCATCTTTTGCGATTCATAGTTTTGGTGTAGTGATCATCCTTCTTTCCCTTGATCCTTAATTTGTGGTTACTCATAGTCTTGCGGATCACCGTAGAATGATAGATTATTACCACTTAGTTATGATAATTTGAATGTTAAAAAAAAAATTTTTGCTTAAAAATTTTTTTTTCTCAGTAGAAGGGGATTATAACATTCCGTTAACTTCTAATCATTTTTATTGTTATGCGATTTAAATTTTAATAATGTTCTGTTATTAAATTCTACTTGAAACAATTACTAATAAATATTTCGTCTTTCACTGACGTCATCACAAACCTATAGATTAGCAGACCTGTACGTTTTGTACCTTGTGTACTCCTGGAATGTAACAAAAAACTACTTTGCAGTAGTATTTGTAGAACTAGAATGCTAAGGTGAAATGAGTGAGTGGGTGAGGAACTGATAATAGAAGTATGGGGAGACAGAGGCAAACTAAATAGAATTGGCTAGCAAGAAATGCAAGAGAACGACTTGACACTCAAGGATGGGTACGGCTCGTTTGCATGCCTGTCGAAGAACAGTAGCTTAAACTAAAGAGGGATGATGACTAGAACCAGAAATATGAATATAAAAAGAGAGGCTTATAAAATAGATAGAATAAATATTAATATAATAAAAATACAAAAATATAAGAGATAAATAAAATAGACTAAATTGCGGGCGCCAGAAGTAGGGATGGACCGAACTCCCAGGTATCTTACACTGCTGTAAATTATTCAATATATTAAATTATTAAATTCAAAAATGGGAAAAAAAAATAATTGATATACAAACAAATAAATATTTATTAAAATATAACTACCTAGATTATTGACAACCTCTGAGTTAGAAAAAATACAACCTATGTAACTCTAAAATGACAATTTGACTTAACTACTTATCTGAATATGAGTATACAACTATAATTACATTAGTACTGGGGTAGCTCTTATATGGAGCGTACCCCCAACTTACACTAAGGTTAAACAACAACCTTCACCAAATAATCGTACGATTGTAATACGTACAGCAACGTTAAATACTACAAGAAATCAATACTAAAATACCTACCTAGGATGAACCATACAAATATATATAACTCAATGAGTTGAATAGGCAACACCTAACTGAACCAACGTAGTCCTGGATGATAAAGATCCTTTTTCTGACTCGTGGTTTTTAATAATGACCAAGTAAAACTAATAGCTATCCTGAAGGGATAGGGATTAGGGATTGAATTTAATTTAATAACAAATGAATTTAAGTTAAGCAAACAAATTGGGAATTTAAATTACAAGAAACAAGCTAATAATATTAAAATATATATATAGTTATATGAAAAATATGGGAAACAAGTCTAATAATATTAATAAAAAATAAATGTAAGGAACTACTGTATGGGAAAAGGTTATTTGGGCCCAAATTATCCTCTTTTACAAAGAGACATACAGGTGTGGGAGCGCTATTGAATTATGTGTATGTTAATTACTTAAATGTTCTGGATATTATAAACTCTGCCTGGGGGTTGTGAGCGCGAAGACTGAGTGGATTGAGTAGCTCAGAAGTCACGTTCACACTCACAGCCGGTCCCAAGCCCAGAAAAAAGAGGAGGGTTGATGGGCCAGGTTAGCATCCTACCCATTATAAAAGAAAACAAGGCTCAAAGAACCGATATAAAGCCTCGGAACTCGACGGAACCTAAGATGACGAACCACGCAAAGAAAAGGAAAACGAGAAGGAAAAAGAAGCCAACAATCAGATTAGCAACATGGAACATAACTTCGTTCAACAACAAAGACCAAGAGATAATCGAAGAACTGATAAACAAAAACATAGACATTTGTGCAATCCAAGAAACCAAGAAGAAAGGTAAAGGTCAAAGAGACTATAACCAATATATTTTAGCATATAGTGGAGTGAAGAAAGAAGAACGAGCACGAGCAGGCGTAGGTATACTTGTCCATAAAAAATTTAAAGACAACATAAGTAACTGCCGTTACGTCTCCGAAAGAATAATACATATGAACATCACAATGGACTACCAAAAATTAAATGTTATATCTATCTATAGCCCCGAGGACTGCAAACCTAAGAAGGAACGAGAGGCATTCTACGAACAGTTGCAAACCATCCTGGACGATATACCTCATGAAGAACACTTAATTCTTATGGGGGATTTTAATGCACGAATCGGAAATGAAATAGTTCCAGGAGTAAAACAAAGATTCAATGAAAACCATGTCAACTCAAATGGAGAACTCATGGCTAATCTCTGTGCTTTTAACGAACTGCGAATCAATAATACATTTTTCGACCATAAGCTTCAGTATAAATATACGTTTGAAAACTCCAGGGGGCACAAATCTATGATTGACTTTATAGTCACTAATAGAAAAATCCACCCAGAGCAGATTCTAGATATTCGAACTTTAAACTCGGCAGACGCAGGGAGTGAACACAAATTAGTCCTAGCAAAAATAAGAATGAAACTAACACCAAAACATTTTCCACAGGAAATCACCGAGGAAAAATTCAATGTAGAATCACTGTGGAACGATTCTACCAAAGAAATGTACCAAAGGAGGCTAGCACAGAAGATACAGCTGAAGCAGATAGACGACATCGAAGATATAAACGCGAGCTGGGAGAAAATTAAAAACAATATTGAAGAGGCAGCAACAGAAGCTCTAGGAAAACGCAAAGTCATACTGAACAAAAGAAACAACAACAATACACCATGGTTCAGAAAAGAAATAAAAGACAAATGTAAAGAGAAGAGAGACGCCTATATGAAGTATAAAACATCAAACACTCCAGAATCCAGAGACACCTATAGAAGAATACGAAATGAAACAAAGCAATTGGTACGAAGAACAAAAAATGAACACTGGGAACAGTTTACAAAAAGGATGGAAAGCGACTTCTACGGAACACAAAAACAAATATGGAGATTCATAAGAAACCAACGGAAAGAAATGGCAGAATTGAAGGAATACAATAACATACCAGCAAACGAATGGGAAAGATACTTGACGGAACTGTTTAAAGGAAAGGAAAATCATAATCAAAATAATAACCTACCTGAATTAAGACACGAAATTGAAATCAGTTTTCAGGAAGTAGGGGTAGCCATAAATTCACTCAAAAATAGGAAGTCACCAGGACCAGACGGAATAACCAACGAGCTTCTAAAATACGGAGGAGAAAGTATAACCCTAGAGATGACAAAACTTATACAAAAACTAATATTGCACTGCAAGATACCAGACGCATGGAGAAACAGCATAATGATACCAATGTTCAAAAAAGGAGACAAAGAAGACCCCAACAATTATAGAGGTATAAATCTACTAAACACCGCACTTAAGCTAACCACAAAAGTCCTAACCAACAAAATCAATAAACTAACAACTTTATCAGATGAACAACAAGGATTCAGATCCGGAAGATCCTGCGTAGACGCCGTATTTGTACTGAGACAAATCACAGAAAAGGCCATTGAGTACAATAAACCAGCATATCTATGTTTTATAGACCTGACAAAGGCTTTCGATCGCATCCAAGTCGAAGACGTCTTACATTTACTGTATGGAAGAAACATACCAATCAATATTATACAAACCATCGAAAACATCTACTTTCATAATCGAATACAGGCAAAGATAAATGGAAAACTAACGCAGTTTATACCAGTACAAAGTGGAGTCAGACAAGGTGACTCATTAAGCCCACTGCTCTTTAATATAATAATGGACGAAATAATAGAAGCAGTACGTAAAGGTCGTGGTTACAGAATGGGGAATAAAGAAATCAAAGTATTGTGTTATGCAGACGACGCCGCATTAATCGCCGAGACAGAAGACGATCTCCAAAGATTAACACACATCTTTAATACAACAGCCAAGAAATACAATATGATAATATCAGCAGAAAAAACCAAACGTATGACAACATCTAAATACCCACTACGATGTAAAATCGAAATTGATGGGAAAATAATAAAGCAGGAAGCAAGGTTTAGATATCTGGGAATTGATATAACCAGTTACGGAGATGTTGAAGAGGAAGTACGACAACAAAGCTTAAAAGCAAGTAAAGCGGCGGGATCTCTTAATGACACAATCTGGAAGAACAAACACTTAAGACAAGACACAAAAGCAAGAATCTATAAAGCAGCAATTAGACCTATATTAACATACACGGCGGAGACAAGGCCTGACACATCTAAAACGAGACGACTACTAGAAACAACAGAGATGAAAATACTCCGACGAATATCAGGGAAAAGTCTGTTGGATAGGGAGAGGAGCGAAAACATAAGAAGATCATGCAATATAGAAGACATAAATGGATGGGTGACAAAACGGAAACAGGAGTGGAACGAACACATTAGTAGAATGGCAGAGGATAGGATAGTACGAATAGCACGAGATAAGTCACCAAATGGACGAAGAAGTATTGGCAGACCAAGAAAAAGGTGGTGCGATAACCTAAACAATTTAGGAGGATAATATTGAAGAAGAAACAGGCTTTAAAGCCTACATACAAGAAGGAAGAAGAAGGAAGAAGAAGATATTATAAAAAAAATAAGTGTATAAGTGTACTGATATAGGTAGATAACTATTGCACTGTTAAATATAAAAAGTTCCCGAAACAAACCCGATTGACCTGATATTGTCCCCACAAGTTTTCCTTACTACTTCTCAGTAAAGTCTTAAGCACAGAATGGTGCTACGCAGTCAACCGTAACACGGCAATTCTCCAAAATGCAGGATAATGAAGAACAAAAATTACATGTTCCTCTAGTACTTGTCCCCTAGGTGACTTGGTCGAAAAGCGGTCCTTCTCAGGTGGTAGGAGTAGTTAAAAGATTTTCCCCAGTGGCTAAAAAAAATAGAATCCTGGTTTTACTTCCTTGTAATAATGTAGGGAAAAGTCAGAGAAAGAAAAACAAAAATCAGGAAGTTTTTATTTAGAATAAAGAAGAATCAGAAAAAGCTATCTCATTAGAAAGGAAAAAACAATCTTCCACTAGACTGTTTGGTGACCTTGTCATAAGATTGGCATATAAAATGGCCTTGACTCGATAATATGTAGACAAGTAAGTCTAAAATTTAAATGCTGAATATATTTATTTTGGAAATAGCTTTTCATAAAAAATAGTATAGTTATTAAATGATATGGAATAATGCCAAAGTAGTGTAAAAATTTATGAAAATACCAAATATCGGAACAGGATCGGTGGATATGATGTACGGAATTTACTATGTTTCAGAACTTCATGATTATAATATATAAAATTGGAATTGGGTAATATGTGATGTAACATAACCCCACAAATTAAGAGAGGTAATTTTTTAAGATTTATGACAAAATACTTTCCCTCTTAGTGGATATTACAGACAATGAAATATTTAAAAGATACCAGCCTGAATTAATAAGCTCACTGCAAGATTTAATAGTAAAATTTTTTTGAAGACGTCAAATAAGACAATAAACAAATATGGCGTTATAGTAGCGTGTAAAAACAAAAAATTATTTACCAGATAAACCACAAATCACTGCTGCGAACCTCCCACCTCGTTTCTTCAGCCCACTAAACACATACGTAATAAACTTGGATAATTTCTTTTCAAAATAATACTATGACTTGAAACAAGAATGAAATATTCGCCACTTTTACGTGGATAGGTTATCTGCCACTAGGTACTTATTCGGTTGAAGGCTCCGACCAAAGTGATCCTTATTTTCCGTTCTACGCCGACCATGTCACAATACGGTTCATGGGTTTACCGCCAGGAGTACACAAGGTACAAAACGTACAGGTCTGCTAATCTATAGGTTTGTGATGACGTCAGTGAAAGACGAAATATTTATTAGTAATTGTTTCAAGTAGAATTTAATAACAGAACATTATTAAAATTTAAATCGCATAACAATAAAAATGATTAGAAGTTAACGGAATGTTATAAGTGCATGACCTTCCCGACCTAAAACCTTGTTATTCTTCAGCTAATGTTATAATTTCATTCAATTTGTTTGTTATCACTTTGGTTGTTAATTTTAATGTTGTGTTTAATAAGTTAATTCTGTTATTCTCCGGGTCCAATTTATCTCCTTTTTTGAAGAGAGGTATTAGGATGCTTGATCTCCATTCTTGTGGTATTCTGTT
Source organism: Diabrotica virgifera virgifera (assembly GCF_917563875.1). NCBI lineage: Eukaryota > Metazoa > Arthropoda > Insecta > Coleoptera > Chrysomelidae > Diabrotica > Diabrotica virgifera. The sequence continues at coordinate 162,998,723 of NC_065448.1, forward strand.
TTGTTCTATTATTTCTTGTATTAGTTTTAATAGTTGTTTAGTTAGATCTTGTCCTCCGTACTTTAGGAGTTCGTTCGATATTCTGTCCTCTCCTGGAGATTTTCTATTTTTTAATTTTCCTAATGCTTCCTTTACCTCTCCCTCCTCAATGTTTATTTCTTCGTTTGTTGTAACTTCAGGTGTTGGTGGTTCATTATCGTCGCCATTGGCAAATAGAGATCGGAAGTAGTCTGCCCATGTTTCCTTCTGAATGTGTTTCGCTTTTATTAATTGGTTCATCTCCGTTCTTTGCCCTCTGATCATTCTCCACACTTCTTTTTGTATTCCGTAGAAGTCGTGTTTCATCTGTTTTGAGAAACTCTGCCTTTTTATTTGCCTCACTAAAGTATTCGCTTCGTTGCTGATTCATTTGTAGTGGTTGTATGCCTGTTGTGTTTGTTTCGTTCTGTATTGTAAAAAGGCTTTCTTGTTTTCTTCACATTTTATCTTAAAATAGAACTCGATGGCACGTTTTCACTGAAACTCAATGCTCCACTTATACAGTGCAAGAAACTTAATATCTATTGTGATTTTACCGTTTACCCTAACGTAACACTAAAAGAAAAATTAGTCTAAAATTAATCTAAAAAACTAAAACAATGGAACTCAAAAATTGATTGAATAAAATTAACAAACCTACACCAATATTTTTTTTTAAATTACAAATCAAGTAAAATAAGGTTCGACCTTTGTCACAAGATGGGAAAATAATATGTAAAATAAAGATTAGGAAAGTACTATACGAAATACCGTATCTATTGGTTTACTGATGAAACAAAGTGAAAACTTTACGATATCCCTAATAAAATGTTGATTTTAAGGTTGTGTGAATTCGGTTCTTGTAATCTACTTAACATAATGGACTAGGTAATCACTTTAGCCTTTATATTTATCCTTTAGTTTAAATAAACAACCGTTGTACAAATACCTAATGATATTTATTTGTGGGAACGCTGTACTGTAACTATTTCAATGGCTAGTACTTTTTTCGAGAAGTTGCGTACACTCCCGCTGCATTTAAAGGTTCGGTTCAAAGAAAAACCGTCACGAATTTTAGTACTACACATTCTTAGGTCCATACGCGACTTTGCATTCGTTGGACTGACACTTGATTAACTAACTAAATTAGCAAAGTGATCAATTTAATGTTGCGAGTATGAGAAGGTGATAACTAGAGAGCGGAATATATGCAACACAACATTACCAAAATATGCGCATATATATGCATTACTTTTACTACAAATATGCAGGTATTTTTTCTAAATTTGTCTAAATATGCAAATGCATATTAAAAATACTCAAAAATAAAACAATATATTAAATATAAACATTTATGTTTAAAAAATTCAACCTACATTTATGTTTAATACATATTTATTTTTCACATAAAAACAAATGAAATGACACACAAAAACTGATATTATAATTAAATTAAGAATCTAAATTATAGTATGAATTTCTCTATAGTATGCTTATCTCTATGTCCGTCTTTATAGAAGTAAAAGCGAATTTGTCGAATAAAAACACTCTTTCCAGAAAAATTTCTTTTGTGGGACATGATGCTTTTGTTTGTCAGTTCCTCATTTAAAAAATGAAATGTGAAAATGAATGTAACTTACGATTTTGGAACAGGCCTTGCAAAATACTTTGTCTCCACTTAGCTTTAACTCGGGAAAACACTTTATCCAAGCACTTTTTTGAATGGTAGACATATTTAAATTTAATATATACCAATCACTTCAAAAACACTAAATACGATACAACGTTTACTTTAAACAAATGTTGGCCGGAAACTGACAAAATAAATATTAGACCCTTAAAAGCAGGTAGGTGCCTACGACTTGCTACGCTAATAAAATAATATTTTTCTGGGAACACCCATAATTGTTAAATTCAGGTAGTAATGGGAAAGTCCAGATAGATAATAATGAGCGATAGATAGATAAATAACGAGCTCGTTCATATCGAAGTTATAAAATTCCAACTAAGAGAGGAAAATTTTAAACTTTTATATAATTTATTTTTAAAATATGCAAAATAAATCGTGTTTAGCTTAAATATGCAATGTTGTGTTTGTTGTCTGAAAATATGCAATATATGCATCTATATGCACTCTCTACTTAAAACATTAATATATTGCAGAGAAATTAGAGGCGTAGGCGCAAAAATTCGCGTCAATGTGTTTTAAATGCATTCATTTTTTTCGAATGCTGAGAAAACTAATAAACATTTTTGAAAAATTTAAACTCAGAATGAAAGACTGCATTCTTACCGAGGGTCGAAAGTCCCTGAAAACTTCGATAATGTTTATTTTATTGAGTTACAGGAGTAAAAAAAAAAGAAATATCTCATTCAAAAGAAACTTTTCGGTTATTCTAACGGACTTTCGGCCCTCGGTAATAATCTTTCATTCTGCATGCAGATTTTTAAAAAATATTTATTAGTTTTCTCAGGATTCGAAAAAAATGAATGCATTTAAAACACACTGTCGGGAAATTTTGCGCCTACGCCCTTAATTTTGAATTGAATGAAATTGAATGAAATTATAACAGAAGAAGAACAAGAAAATTTTATGGGGGTTTTGTTCCCTTAAAACCCCCAAACTTGTGTGTACGTTGCAGCTAAATTATTATTGTGGCACCATTAGTTGAACACCATGTTTTTAAAAGTTTATTACCTCTTAGTACTTTTTCGATAAGCCAGTGTTTATTGAGATATTTGGATAATTTGTCAAATCCACCACATATCTGTATAATATGGTTAAGTACGAATATGGAGACCTGTTAACAATCTGAAAATGCATTTATATTTACATTTTTAGGTATATTTTGAAACATATTGAACAAGAAGCCACATCTCGATAAAAGGTCGCTTATCGAAAAAATACTAAGAGGCAAAAAACTTTTCAAACACTGTGTTTAACTAATGGTACCACAATAATAGTTTAATTGGAACGTACACAAACATTTGGGTGGTTTAAAGGAACGAAGTCCCCATATAATTTTTATATAAACATATTAAAAAAGAAGCCGCATCTCGATAAAAATTGGTTTATCAAAAAATACTAAGAGGCAAAAAGTTTTAAAAGCATTGTGTTTACCTAATGGTGCCACAATAATAACTTAATTAGAACGTACACAAAAGTTTGAGGGGGTTTAAGGGAACAAACCCGCATACAATTTTTATGGGGTGTACATACAATTTCACTGTTATTTTTTTTAACATGTTTCTGCCATAAGAATGACAAATGTATATTTTCAATACAAAATCTCTAATAGTTTTCGATATATTGAAGAAATATCGATTTTAATTTTGTAATTTCAAAGGGCTGTAACTTTTTTTATGTGCACATTTGTACTAAGGTAAGTTAGGTTCAATTTGCACTGAATTAGGTTAGGACCTGCATTTTTGTTAAACTCTTTATATTAGCTACGCGTAATAATAATTGTAGATGATATGTCTCCGACTTCCTTTTAATCCGTTATTGTTGGCATGTTCTTGTTGTTGACATCTTCTTTTAGTATTGACAAAAACATAGTCCGTTAAAAACTTGTTGGACAAGGGCATTGTGGCCCTCAGAGCAACAGTGGCCTAACCCACAAATTGAGCATTTTTAGATTAATATATCAATAAAATCAGCAACATTAAATCTTCGGATTAACAAGGGTCTACACAACCTCCTCTATGTTATGTCCTATAAGCATACATAATGTAAATACGAATGCCAAGATTGGACATACTACCTCAAAACTTCGTTTTTGGGGTTAGACCACTGTTGCTCTGAGCGCCTCAATTCTTCTTTTGATGTTTTTGGGGAAAGGGTTTTTGTATATACATTTTTCGCGTTGCACAGTGTGTTGATTGGAACAAGCTAGGTGGACAGAATTCGTGACCAGACACCTCTTAACGCGACAGTTCGTTACCGGACAGTTGGTAACGGACAATTCGTAACAGCGACAGTTCGTAACGGCGACACTTGGTAACGGCGACAGTTCGTAACTAGACAAATTCGTAACGGACAATTCGTAACGTCCAAATTGAATTATTCTGTTTATTTTTGTTAATGTGGAAATTAACTGTTATCACAGTTATAATTGAAATTATCTTTATCAATTTAATGAATCAGTACGGGGATAAACATGTTTAACACATTTTATATTTCGTGTTTCAGAATATCTATATTAAAAGTCTTTAAACAGAAACAAATATTTAAATACATACAAACTTTTAACAATATTCTTAAAAGTTTATTCCTCTTATTGTTCCTTAAATTTGCATATACAGTAAAACCTGTGTTACCGGCCACTTGCCAAAAACGGCCACCTGTACTAACGGCCAGTTTAAAAATTCTCCAAACCAATTTTATGTAGACTACAAAAACTGGCAATACCGGCCACCTTTCTATATCGGCCAATAGTTCTTTCAATTTTAGTGGCCGTTACTGACAGGTTTTACTGTAACTAGTCAAAGGAATAATGAAGTACTTAATTCCTGAAATCTTTAATCTGATAATCGTCTTTAGACAGTCCCAACTTTTTAAATAAAAATTTTGTAAAGGAAAGATTATAATGTTGTTCTGAAGCTATTTCCTTGTGGCACTTTTATAATCAACTATTTTTAATGGGAATAAGCCACAATTTTACCAAAGAAAGATTTTATTAACGTTTCGATTTTATTATTTTAGTAGTATTTTGTATTTTGACAAAGAAACTCGATTTGGGCTTCGAAACGTTAATAAAATCATTTTCTTGGTAAAATTGTGGCTTATTCCCATTAAAAATAGTTGATTGGAAAGATTATAATTACCTGTTATTATAATAAACCTTGTGACTGGTAATAGCTTTGGAACATTCAATCAACGGTTATACAGTAAAACCTGTCAGTAACGGCCACTAAAAATGAAAGAACTATTGGCCGATATTGAAAGGTGGCCGGTATTGCCAGTTTTTGTAGTCTACATATAATTAGTATTGATAATTTTTAAACTGGCCGTTAGTGCAGGTGGCCGGTAAAGCAGGTATTACTGTAGTTGATAAGAGGGATGGCTTTTATTACTTTAATACTTGGTTTAAATACTTTTATTATATTCTGAAACACGAAATATAAAATGCCTTAAAAATGTTTACTGATACTGATTCGTTAAATTGATAAACATAGTTTCATTTATAACTGTAATAACAGTTAGTTTCCACGTTAACGACAATAAACAGAACAATTCAATTTGGACGTTACGAATTGTCCGTTACGAATTTGTATAGTTAGGAACTGTCGCCGTTACGAAGTGTCGCCGTTACGAACTGTCGCTGTTACGAATTGTCCGTTACCAACTGTCCGGTTACGAACTGTCCCGTTACGAGATGTCATGGAACCGACAAAATTATATTTTCATTTGTATCGAGCAATAATATAATTTTATAATAAAATAAATCATTTTTATTAGATAAAAACTGAATCAGAGAGGTCTAGAAGCCTAGAAAATAAATAAAAAAATTAAAAACAAAAGTTTTCTACATATATTTAATACATTATAAATACAAATACATAAATATATAAATAAATATTCGTCTGATTTTAAAGTAGACTTGACAAATGTTGAGTCTCTATTGTAGGAGCTATAATTAACTTTAAAACCTCTGGGTACAATTGACCAGCTTTTTTGTTTAGAATTTCTCTGAGGGTATTTATCAGTGGATCAGATGGTATGATCAACATTGAAAGTAAATCTGTAGTCGTGGCAATACGTGAACGTTTCTGGTGTATTGTTCCCAGAACTTGCGGCAATCTTTGTTTCTTGCTTCTTGAGCTTCTTTTGAAAGCGGTCCAAGTGAAACTAATGTTGATTTGATTACTTCCATACTACTTATGTATAAGTATTTTATGTACAGTGGCTTTCAGTACCATGAAATGGCTCTTATGGCTAAGAAAAAGTTCTCTGCATTCAAAAAAGAAATTTTCAAATCTTTAAAAAAAAGGTTGTGCTCGAATGTGTTGGTTATTAGTCTTATTATCAGTGGAAAAGGTGCAAATATTACATATAGCAAATTTAGCCCTGGTACAAAAGGGCACAAGCCATTGCCATCATTTGAAAGTTTCAAAACGAAGAAAATTGCTTGTTCAAGCGTGTGCAGGTTATAATAAGTATTATTAATATTAATAGGAAAGGTGCAGCTATGACATACTAAAAAAATTTAGCCCAGGTACAAAAGGGTACAAGTAATTGCCACCCTTCCAAAGTTTCAAAACGAAGAAAATTTCCTTCGTTCATCATAAAAACTTTTTTTAGTATTGTTTGATTATCAGATAGATTTATTGGATTAGAAAAAAATGAGCACTTACCAGCATAACTATTATCCATCAACAATTGATCTTTAAAAATCAAGGAAAAGTTTAATTTCGTGTAATTGAAATTATGTACGGAATTCAACTGATTTATTCTATTACAATGAGAATACGTACTTTTGGGATCTATTACTGAACGATGGGATATGTTAGACATAAACAAATATTAGAGTATCATGTTTTGGGGTATTGTTCACAATATTCAAATAATAATTCTTTTAGTTTTGAATATGACTTTTGTCCACCTAGCTAGGCTCATTGACACACTGTGCGTTGAACAGAAAGAATAATTAAAATGAATTTTTAATGAGTTCTCTAATACCCAATTGGGGTAATCAACTGGGTCATGTTTTTTCATAAAATCAATTCAATTTTTCTTATGAAACAACCTTGATGACTGCATTTTCGAATGCTTCACAGTTTCTTATCGGGTGATGTAACATAAAGCTGTAGGCGTTAGAAATATTTGTTTTCCCTATTTATATCTTGCTACATCGTCACCATACAATTTCTAAGGTTTAATACATAGTATTAGTGAAAATTGATCATATAAATAATAAATTATTACTTTGGAATTTGAGTAGAATTTGTATGTAAACGGTAGACATTAAAAGTGAAGAGTAATGGTCGTTTATTAAAGATTCTTCATTAAAATACTTCTTTAATGCACAGAATCGGACCAGGCAGCAGTAAGAAAGACAATCCAATTAAAAGTTATTTTATAAGTAGAAACATATCTACACAAGTGATTAATTCGACAATTACTTGATGAAGTTCATTTTATCGAAGAATAAAATGATTTCTACACTTTCACAAAATTGATTACAATTTATTTTCAATGTAGCTGTTTCGGCATATAATAGTGTCTTTCTCAAATAAAATCTGTAGAATCTGTTTTTTTATTATTGAAAGCCCTTTGTGTTTTCAAAGAAGTTTTCACTTCAAAAATTTATTTCATCGAAGCGATGACGGTCGCTAATTTAATACTTTTTCCATCCAAAAAGAAGTCTCTAAAGAAGTTTTCACTTCAAAAATTTGTTTCGTCGAAGCGATGACGGTCGCTAATTTAATAATTTTTCCCCACCCAAAAAGTGCACAACGTCCCTCAAGAAGTTTTCACTTCCAAAATCAATTTCATCGAAGCGATGACGGTCGAGATGACGGTCCCTAATTTAATACTTTTTCCACCCAAAAAGTGCACAACGTCTCTAAAGAAATTTTCACTTTAAAAATTTATTTCGTCGAAGCGATGACAGTCGCTAATTTATTACTTTTTCCCATCCAAAAAGTGCACAACGTCCCTAAAGAAGTTTTCACTTCAAAAATTTATCGAAGTGATGACGGTCGTTAATTTAATACTTTTTCCCCATCAAAAAAGTGCACAACGTCCCTAAAGAAATTTTCACTTAAAAAATTTATTTCGTCGAAGCGATGACGGTCGCTAATTTAATAATTTTTCCCCATCCAAAAAGTGCACAACGTCCCTCAAGAAAATTTCACTTCAAAAATTTATTTCATCGAAGCGGTGACGTTCGCTAATTTAATACTTTTTTAAATCCAAAAAGTGCACAACGTCTCTAAAGAAGTTTTCACTTCAAAAATTTATTTCGCCGAAGCGATGATGGTGGTGATGACAGTCGTTAATTAAATAATTTTTCCCCATCCAAAAAGTACACAACGTCCCTAAAGATATTTTCATTTCAAAAATTTATTTCGTCAAAACGATGACGGTCGCGATAACGGTCGCTAATTTAATACTTTTACCCCATCCAAAAAGTGCACAACGTCCCTGAAGAAGTTTTTATTTAAAAAAATGATTTCTTCGAAGCGATGACGGTCGCTAATTCAATACTTTTTTCCATCCAAAAAGTGCACAACGTCTCTAAAGAAGTTTTCACTTCAAAAATTTATTTCGCCGAAGCGATGATGGTGGTGATGTCAGTCGTTAATTAAATAATTTTCCCCATCCAAAAAGTACACAACGTCCCTAAAGAAATTTTCACTTCAAAAATTTATTTCGTCGAAGCGATGACGGCCGCGATGACGGTCGCTAATTGAATATTTTTTTTCCATCCAAAAAGTGCAAAACGTCCCTAAAGAAGTTTTCACTTCAATAAATACGTACAAAATTTATTTCGTCGAAGAGATGACGGTCGCGAAATAAATCCTTTTTCTCCGTACAAAAATAGGTTTTACATTTGTTTTAAATTTAAATACTTCTATACAATTTATGTATACATATACAAAATATAGATGCGTAAAAAATTTATTTTGCTGAAGAGATGACGGTCGCGATGATGGTCGCGAAACAAATCCTTTTTCCCCATCGTAAAATAGGTTTTACATTTATTTTAAATTTAAATACTGCTATACAATTTATATATATGTACATACAAATAAAATATAGCATAAGCAATGACGGTCGCGATTACGGTCGCGAATTCAATGCTTTTTCCCCTATCCAAAAATCGCACAACTTTCCTAAAGAAGTTTTCACTTTAAAAACATGCTACTAAAATTATGTAACAAATGTTCCAATTAAACAATTTAGAAATAATTAATTAAACAATTTACTTATTGTTTAATCATTACCACAGATTGTAAATAAATGGGATGTTAAAAAATATTCCAATATATTGCAATGAGTGCTCAAAAGATATACTGAAAATGTCAATATCAGAAATTGAAATGGCAAGTGAAATGAAAAACAGCAGAGCACCAGGAGAAGATAACACTGAAGGTGTTAAAGTAAAAGTAAATATCCAACCTCATAGGACAACGCCATTTTAGTAATCACGCTTAAGAATTGCGACCCTACAGATCTTAAAATCTACCATCCGATCAGTCTTCTCTTCCTCATGTACAATACGGGTACATGTATTCATAAAGATTGGAAAGTTTGCTTAAGAATACTGCCATTCCCTCTCCCAGTTTGTCTGCGATTTGCCGAAAAATACCGCCTAGTGAGTCCCAATAAAGACGTAAGTAATATCTCGTAGTATGAAGAAAGTTAGACTTTATGGAAAACTTAACTTAACTTTTTTTGGTTTTAGGACCTACTATTCACATCCCAATAGGTCCCCATAACGCTCGAGTAACTGCAAATTTAGCATACTTTACTCCCCTACTAAGTATTTGAATCTATTTAATTTATACTGAATGGAAATGGATTTGAATAGATACTGAATGGAAAAGAATAAAATAATCTCTGACAATTACATATGCTTCAAATTAATTTCGGTTTAGTCCGGCGCTGATAAAACTGATTGGAGGTCTGTATAAGTGCGAAATTAAAAGCTCAGAATGAGATGCAAAAACAGTTGATAATAATACCTTTATCGATCAATGAAATTGTATATGTAATTATTGAAGATAGTTATGGAAGGATTTATTTATAATTTATAACTTTTTCTTCAAGATAATATTTTCAACTTATTATTCAACGAAGAATGTTAATTCAGACTTGCATTACAGAGAAATGATATTATTGAAGCACTTATAAATGTGTATTCAAACTTAAAAGATGTTCAATGGTTGCATTAAAATGCTTGGTCTTAAATATCAGATGAAGATATGGTTATTTTAGCTGTAAATTCAATAAAACCTTCAGATATAACTACATATTATTTGTAAAGAACTAAAAACAAATACTACCTTCTACATCCTGTTTTAACGCAAAACTATTAACGCTTTATAATAGCTGTTCGTTTTTTATAATAACCTATTTTTTTATAAATGTATGTTTAGGACTGTAAACTGATCTGTCAGTAATTTTCCAGATCTTTCGTATTACATTTTTGTATATCAGTATGATCCATGCTCTTCCTTTAGTTTTAGTATATCACCTATTTCTTTAGGTTTGTCATTTATTATACGTTTTCTATTTTCTACATAGGTGTCTTGATTTGTTTTATATACTTCTCTAGAACAATTTGATGTGAGTTTTAGCATTTCTTTTTAGACCAGGGCGCATCTGTAAAAATATTAGTACATTTGGACGTTGAGAGGTGACTCAAATTTTTTTGCAGAAATTGCTTGAAAATAAATCAAATAATAATATTTGAGTTATCCTCCCTCTCAAAAAGGTCCGGAACATTGTTTAAATAATCAACATGTCAAAAAATTAAGGAAAAATTCGATCTTTTTCTTCGTTTTTTGATTATAACTTTAAAACTATTTATTTCCTAGAAAAGTTGTACTAACATAAAAGTTGCGTAATTAAATTTCCTACAATATAGAATTAGTTAGGAATTTAAAAAATAGTCACCCTTGTTGGAAAATAGCAATCATTGCGAAAAATCCATACAAAAACAAGTATTCGCATTTTACATTTTTCAACAATTTATACCAATCTTAGGACCTTCATATTTCACCCAGAAAAACTTTATGATACAGTAAAACAATACTGTACATTTCATTAAGGTCGGTTCAGTAGATTTTGCAAAATAAATTTTGCAATCCAGCTTTCGCAAAAAAAATTCATTTTTTCAAAATGTTACAGGACTGAAAATAAAGCAGATAGCAAGTTTAAATTTTTGCATATAGAAGTGTACTGTACCTTTCATTTGCAATTTTGCAAAATTAAAAACGATTAACACCACGGCGTCAGGAATTTTTTTAAATAAACAATAATTATTGGTGCTACGCGCAGGACAGAGGATAGTTTTCTCTGATTGGGCATTCCAGTGACCTTTGATAATGATTGATACATTTGAATTTTTATTACATTTCGATATAAATAAATTAATTTGTTTATTGCAAAATAAAAACATATACTCTATCCTTTGAAATAACACTTTTATTAGCAAAAACTTTCTTTGTTCATATATTTTAACTTAGAGGATAACAGTTTATTATTTTTAAACATATGCAATTGTTTAAACAATATTTCACAAACAATAATAAAATTAGTTTGATTTTTGTGGAATTAAAATATTAAAATACAACAAAATATAGAGTAAGAAAATAATATAGTAGATAAAGATTGGAAGAAATTTTGGTGGAAATCAACTTGTGTGAATCGAACACCGCTGTCCTGCGCGTAGCACCAAAAATTAATGTTTATTTAAAAAATTTCCTGATACCGTGGTAATTAATCGATTTTAATTTTGCAAATTGGAAATGAAAGGTACAGTACACTTCTATAAGTTAAAAAAATTCAACTTGCTATCTGCTTTATTTTCAGTCCTGTAACATTTTGAAAAAATGAATTTTTTTTGGCGAAAGCTGGATTGCAAAATTTATTTTGCAAAATCTATTGAACCGATCTTAATCAAAGGAGTATTCTTTTAGTATATTATAAAGTTTTTCTGGGTGAAATATGAAGGTCCTAAGTTTAGCATAAATTATTGAAAAACGTAAAATGCGAATACTTGTTTTTGTAAGGTTTTTTTTCGCAATTATTGCTATTTTGCAACTAGGGTGACTACTTTTTAAATTTTTCACCAATTCTATATTGTCAGAAATTTAATTACCCAACTTTTATGTTAGTACAACTTTTCTCAGAAATGAATACTTTTAAAGTTATAATCAAAAAACGAAGAAAAAAATCGAATTTTTCCTTCATTTTTTGACATTTTGATTATTTAAACAATGTTCCGGACCTTTTTCAGAGGGAGGATAACTCAAATATTATTATTTGATTTATTTTCAAGCAATTTCTGCAAAAAAATTTGAGTCACCTCTCAACGTCCATCTCAAAACAGATGCGCCCTGGACTATTTCTATTTTCTATATTTACATCTTATAATTTCATTTTACGCTATGGATCTTCTTTTAAAAACCTCCCCCCCCCTGTTTTTCAATATTTTTCTACTCTAGTCTCCACTGTATTGAGAGGTGAAAGATATGAATTACTCCAATTTATATTGGACAAAAGTTCAGTAGAAAGATGCCTAAACTAGTGGCTGAAAGACTTGAGAAAGTGGTTTGACCGCTCATCTGCAGAAAGCTTTCGTACTTCTTCTTAAAGTGCCCTCTTCTCAGTGGAGGTTGACTAATACAATTGCAAATCCTTGTCTGTCTTCAGCTGTTCTTATTAGCTGCTGTTCAAAATTTATCCCTGTCGATTGTCTGATGTTTTTTAGCCACGATAGTCTCTTCCTTCCTAGTCCTCTCTTTCCGTTGATCCTTCCATTCACAGTTAGTTGAGCATATTGATACTTACTGTTTCTCAGTATGTCGCCTAGGTATAATGTTTTTCTAATTTTTACTGGGTTGAAAGTTGTCGTTCTTTGCCTATTCTATGCAGCACTTCTTCGTTTGAAGTATGCGATGTTCGAAGTATGCGAAGGGTCGACCAGACAATCCATTTTGATAAACGTAGTCGAATTTCGAGTTTTATTCGAGAATCACATAGCAGTCTTTTGATTTTTTCGAATTTCGAAGATTTTCTGTTTTATCTTATTTCTAGATCAGGATTTAGGCTCGTATTGATCCAACACCCCAGGTATTTAAATTTATTGACCCGCTATTTATTAAATGTACCCGTTTATTGTGCTAGGTTGAGGTACATTCTGGTTTTTTGGGATTGACATCACCCCGGTTTTCCTAATAGTCCAGAAAGCCACTGCGCATCCGCTAGGAAAAATATTCCGATTCGGATTTTTTGCATTTTGAATTTTAACAAATTTGCATGTTGCCAGGACCAAAAGTTTGTAAAAAATTTTTTAAAAGTTTTTTTTTGTTTTTTTCCTAAAATTATTTTTCTTGCATGGAACAAAGTTTTTTTAGGTTTTTTTGATCAATCCAAACAGAAAAGGTCTTTGGTAACTTTTCTCTAAAGTTGATAGTTTTTGACATATAAGCGATTAAAAATTGAAAAATTGCGAAATCGGCCATTTTTAACCTTCAAAAACTATGTGAAAAACTTAAAATTGGAACGTTGCCAAGGTAGATAGATATTCTATAAACATCGATTGATGAAATCCCGAAGAGTTTTTTGCAATATAGTATTCAAAACTCCTTTGTTTTTTTAATTTCTAATCACTCGTGCGCGACACTATTTTCCACCGTGCATGTATATACAGTATGGTGCAAATAAAAGGAATAAATTCGTTATTTCGTAAACCGGCGATTTTAAGGAAAAAACCCGAAACAGGTCGATTTTTATTTTTAAGTTGTGATATTGTGGCATATATGGTATACTAGTGACGTCATCCATCTGGGCTTGATGACGTAATCGATGATTTTTTTTAAATGAGAATAGGAGTCGTGTGGTAGCTCGTTTGAAAGGTTCTTCAATTCCTTATTCAGTAATGTAAACATTTACATAATTATTTATACAGGGTGTCCAAAAATTTTTTATTAAATGAACTTATTTGACAAAAACAGAAGTAGAAGGACATCCTGTATAAATAATTATATAAATGTTTATATTACTGAATAGAGTATAGAGAATTGAAGAACCGTTCAAATGAGCTAGCACACGACCCCTATTCTCATTTAAAAAAATCATCGATTACGTCATCAAGCCCAGATGGATGACGTCACTAGTATACCATATATACCACAATATCATAACTTAAAAATAAAAATCGACCTGTTTCAGGATTTTTCCTTAAAGTCGCCGGTTTACGAAATAACGAGTTTATTCCTTTCATTTGCACCATACTGTCGCGTGTCCGTGGAAAATAGTGTCGCGCACGCTTGATTAGCAATTAAAAAACAAACGAGTTTTGAATATTGTATTGCTAAAAACTCTTCGGGATTTCATCAATCGATGTGTAAAGAATATCTACCTACCTTGGCAACATTCAAATTTTCAGTTTTTCACATACTTTTTGAGGATTAAAAATGGCTGATTTCGCAATTTTTCAATTTTTAATCGCTTATATGTCAAAAACTATCAACTTTAGAGAAAAGTTACTAAAGACCTTTTCTGTTTGGATTGATCAAAAAAATCTAAAAAAACTTTGTTCCATGTAAAAAAAAAATAATTTTAGGAAAAAAACAAAAAAACGTTTAAAAAATTTTTGACCCACTTTTGGTCCTGGCAACATGCAAATTTGTTAAAAGGGGTCCTTTTTGAGTAAGATTGTGCAAAAAATCCGAATCGGAATATTTTTCCTAGCGGATGCGCAGTGGCTTTCTGGATTATAATGTTCATTTTCATGTCGAATTGCTTAGAGATCGAGTTGGTCCTGTTGATAAGTCCTTGTAGACCCAAGTCGGAATCCGCAATCAACACCGTGTCATCGGCATATCTGATACTTTTGATGTTTATACCATTCACCTTGACTCCGCTCTTGGAATCCTCCAGTGCTTCGTTAAACAGAAATTCGGAATAAATGTTAAATAGCAGGGATGTCAACACATCTTTGTCTAATTCCCTTTCTAATTTTTACTTCTGCGGACGTGCAATTATTAATCTTAATTCTGGCATTTTGGTTTCAGTATAAGTTCTTTTCGTATAGTACTTTCCAAAGCTAGAAATATTGTGTTTTGGATCGCTAGCCTTCGAAGGGATACGGCGCAATAAAAAGTCTCCACTGGCGTGGTCAATTTTTTTGAGTTTTAATTAATTCTGTGTACATTTTCTCTGCTCTCTTCTCTTTTATAGAAGTTGTTTTGTTTTAAGGATAATTTATTAACGCTACTTGTTTTATGCATGGCAGCTATATTTACTGCTTTAGTAGTAATTCTATTCTTCATAGAACCACCATATTTCTTCAAAAAGACCTTACTCTGCTGCCGTTAACGATATTTACTATTATTTTTTAAAGCTTAGATACAAATCTTTATTTATTAAACTTTCTGGGTATACAAACGTTTAGTTATGATTGATCATGTTTATGATATGATGGATTATGATTTACCAAAAACTTTCTTACGTCACCATAAGGTCGAGCTCTTCAATCTAATAGATTTATTTCTGGCCTACATACTATAATAATTACTGGCATTAAATAATTTCTCACCTTTTGATCTTTACCCACCAAATGTACTATTTTACTCAGCGGTGTACCAATTAAATAAGAATTTTCAGAGCAACAAAATTTCCTAGCGAGATTCCTTGCCCATTTTCAACATCAACATTAATTACATGATGTGCTGCATCACCGGGAGGTCACTTTTTAAAACCATACAAGCACATTACGTGACCAATTCTATTAAGATCGCAAGTACAACATATTTACACCACTAAATAATTGACGAACAAAATTTATGACAAAGTTAAAGCAAAATTATTAAAAGGATAAGCACATAAACATGGGTCTTACAATCATTTAATGAAGGAGCGCATCATAAAATTTAATATTAAAGTAATGAGCTGAAAAAACGGAAAACTCACCACACATGATGCTGGACGGTGTCATTGATGTCTAATTAAATACATTGTACCTCATTAACGGAATTTATGGCTAGTCTTATAGCGCCGTTCGTCTTCCGCGTTAGTTAGAAAAATTGCCAACAAAAGTTTTTAACAATAACTTATTGGAAGTTAGTAGTACTGGGAAAAAGGCTACGTGCAAAATCAACGAAATGCCGATGTGTTATCATATTCAAGTTGTGATTTTTTAATATCTTCTAACTAGCAGGTAATTTGAAAAACTATTAATGGTCAATACTCTGTCCTCTACTAAGAATATTTTTTTTGGAAAAAGGCTACGTGCAAAATCAACAACATGCCGATGTTTTATAATAATTAAATTGTGATTTTTTACCATCTTGTAAACTGGCAAGTAATTTGAAAAACTATTATTGGACTTTTTTTTCCGGTACCCGGTGCACGGCCATTTTTCTGTTATAGCTTGCGGTCTACCTGTGAGGCTAAGCAACGCAATAAACTTTGCAGGCTAAATGTTTATTGCTAAGTAGTAATAAAAATTTTCATCATCATTATCATCAATGGTGCTACAGCCCTATGAAAGAGCTTCGACCTTCCCAAGTCTATTACGCCAGTCAGTCCTATCCATTGCCAACCGTTGCCAGTTTGCTGCGCCTATTTTTCTCCCATCCTCATCTACACCATACTTTTATATGAGTTTTGGCCTACCCCTATTTCTACTTCCCACAGGTTGTGACAATGATTCTTGTAGAAGGGTTGTTCTGATGTGATCTTGCTAGATGTCCTGCTCATCTTAGTCTTCCTATTCTTATAAAAGATACTACGTTTTTACCACTAAATATATACAAAGGATTTCTTTCAAATTTTACTAAATATATGTTTATATCTGTGGTATACCTCACAGTTGCACCTCTTCATTCAAACACCATTTTCACAGATGCCACCGAATATTCCTCTCATCCTTCGTTCAAATACAAGCAGAAGGTTTTCATCTGCCTTGAACAAACATTTTCAGAATTGAAAAAAAAACTTATTTCTTTACAGAGAACACCATAATCTTCTTGGTTAGAGTGCCTGCATGACTTTTTTAAGCTAGAATCATTGACTTCCTTTCTCTCTTAAATTAAAATGCATGAATTTTTTCTTTAATAATAATTAGGCTGTATCGTTTTGTAAATAATTAGGTTACTTATTTGTTTTTTAAATAATTGGGATGCATTTTTTGTCCCCTTTCATTTTATACGTATTGTCCCCCAAATGTTTATTACTTGTGATACATTTTTTTTTCTACAAGAGTTTTGTTGCATTTCATTATTTGGCGCAATAATGGCGGCTTCAGGTATTTTTATATGGTGTCTGCACTCTATAATAGAGCTATATAATAATAATAGAGTGTATTTATGGCAACTAATAGCATAATAAAAAAACCCAGTTTCTCACTTAAGTTGTTTGTCACGTGAACTTGACCGTGAGGGTTAGATTTTGATTATATTAGTATTAGACAACATTAATTTTATCTTAAAGTTTACAAAAAGAAATCAAATATAATCTTTTTCGCCCATCTGTCTTCAAATTTGGGCTCCTCTTTTCACTAATTTGCACAGGTAGACCGCATGCTTGGGGTAGACCGCATACTAGGGTGGCACAGAATATTTTTGAAGAGGTTAACTATTTTTGAGATTTAGCACGTGAGTTGCGAACCTACTGCACATAATAAGAAAGATAAGAAATACAAGGAATATAAATAAATAATACAAATACAATCAATTTGATATTAACAAGAACAAGAGTTTTCACTACCTTTAATCGCTCAACATTTTCTATTTATCTGGTTCGATTTTTAATTAACAAATTTTTTCATTTATTTGTACAATTTTTTGTGGTCACTATCGTTCTTTCTGTCTTTCCAATGTGTACACTATTTTTCAGAGTTCTAATATCAGTATGTAGTGAGCCGTTAGCCTTCTTTAAATTTATTTATCATGAATCCTTACTAAAGCAAAAACCTTAGATCCTTATAGCTCTTTGAAGATGCCATATACTTAATGTCAAAATGTGGGGTTTACAACTTTTAATAATCTCCGACGCCCCTGAGGGGCATAAGGAGTTTCGAGAAAGAAGAATAATCGAATAGTTTTCTCCTATATCTTTATAAAATGATAAAGTCTCTCTCTATCTCTCTCTATCTCTTTGTCTCTCTCTCTCTCTATTCCAACAGGTCCTTCTGCTTTGCTATTCTTCGTCCTATTTAACGCCTTGACATCCATATCTCTCGTTATCCCCGGTAATACATTCTCATTTGGGGTCCCGCATTCTCTGTCTCTTCTCTGGTGTTATACAATCAAAACCAGAAAATTGGAATATCTCGGACATATTACACGTGGAGAGAGATAACTTGCTCCAACTCATTATGCGGAACGATTCAAGCAAAAAAGAAGAATAGGGAGACGCAGAATATCGAGGCTGCGCAAACTAAGAGAATGGTACGGATGCATATCAAATGGAACTTTTTAGAGCAGCCGCCTCTAAAGTCCGAATAGCTATTATGATTGCCGACCTCCTTCGTTTAGATGGCACTTGAAAAAGAAGTTAGTCATAGGAAACCCTTCTGTCGACCATACTTTTACTTTTATCATCTTTTATTTTTATTTTTTACGTTTTGTCAGGATATGAGACCATAGCAAATATGAGTGCATTGGTGAGTTTCACTTCGATTTGATGTGATATAACCAAATCTTTCGATATCCTGACCGGCCTTACTGAAATTATTTGCCGCTTTTACGTACATAATTATCGGCAAACAACTCTTAGCACATGTCCTTAAATTAAGTAGGTTCTCCTTGATATTAAGATGGTATGGTACATCTCGTCGGGCGGTACAAAGTTGGTGTCAATAAAAAGCCGTTTTAAAAATAATCGAGTGTTTCGGAATGCCATGGTGTATGTGTGTCTGCTAGTTCCTTTCTTTATACCTACGAGAAAAAACTGGTCATGTAATGGTTGCACAAAACTCCCTGTATACCTTGTTAAATTCGTTTCATTTTAATAATGCAAACAGGTAGCTTTCTTTCGCGCAATTTATGTACAGATTGTCCCGTATTGGTTATATTATTTTTATTGGAAGTCGATGGAATAACTCTGCTATTTTCGAGAAGCTTTTCTTTTATATTCTTATTTATATATCTATTCCTTATTTTCAATCATTTTTTAATTTTAATATAATTTTTATAAATATACACACCGGTTTATTGTGAGTCAACGCCCTTCCGGTAAGGGATATGGAGGAGTATCACTGAGCCACAAGCCCTTATTCCTTGCCGTACTGCGCAATAGGCCGATCAGACACAAGACACAATCATATTCCAGTTTAAGCCATCGAATCATATTTAGAATTTTAGACTACTGCGTTAGCCTTTTTATTTTTCTATTCACCGGGCCAGGGTTCGAATGCATATCCACTAGAACCATCGATCGAGCGCCTTGATCAGCTTGGCTCTCTGACCGACTTTTATTACTTTTAAAAAATTCCCTTACTTGTGTCTGGGGAAAATTAGTCTGATTAAGAAGAGGACTTTAAGAGGACTCACCTTCAATTCCATCTTTAAAAGTATAGTGCTCTATGGATGTGAAACATGGCAACTTACTAAATTCCTGGGACGACCCCTACTTGCATTGAAAATGGAGTTCTGGAGAAGATTGGCTAGAAAATCAAGGCTTGAAAGAATACAAAATGACCAAATCAGAAATGTAATAGGAGTCAAGTCAACCATCATAGACGAAATTCAAAGAAGAAAACCAATCTGGTATGGTCATGTGAAAAGAAGGGACGACGACAAGCTGCCAAAACAAATTTTAAAATGGACGCAAAGGGAAAGAAGGGAGAGATGAAGGCCAAAACAATCCTGGCTAGGCGGCATTCAGAAGGTAATGTCTGAAAGGAATCTTCACCATGGCGAATGGGACGACCGACAAAGCTGGAAACTGGGAACCGAAAGGCGAAGAACGCTATAAATAACCTGGATAATAAATAATAAAATAAGAAGAGGACTGACTGCTGCTATCGGAGAAGATTGGAATAGAGCGGTTTGACTGCAGGAAGTTCGTATGTTCTCTTATCTTTCAACAATAACAACCAACATAAGTTTCTGTAGAGCTGTTGGACCCTGAGTGTGTCATTAAGCCTTCTTCTTCTTTTAACTTTACTTCTTCTTTTTCTTCTTATTTTTCTTTTTAATTTAGGCGAGATTCAGGCGAGACTCGTTAATCCCTGCCACGTGGTCGTAAGACCATTGTACCATACCTTGTTTTTTTTTCTATTAAATTCTAAGAAGTCGTGTGGCCTCAACGAAAGCCAACAGTTTTCTAATTGGCAATTTGAGGATCTCTTCTGGCTTAATCCTCAGTTAAGCAGTAAATTCTTGTCTCATATCACTTACCACATTGCAATGGCGTATTATGTGTATAGCAGGCCCTTCTTCAATTTCACATTTTCTGCACTATGGTTCGTTCACCTTATTGAATAGGTGTTTTCTTAAACGACAATCTCCAGTCACTGTTTCGGTGACCGATATAATCTCTTGTTTATTGAGCTTCATAAAATTGAAGGAGTTTTTTATAAATATTCTTGATTATTTTTTTAACTGGATTTGCCTTGAGCGGCTCTCCAGTTCTTTCATGATATCTTATCAGCCACTTCCGAACCTCGTTTTGTGGTTGCCACAGATTGGTTCTGGGCGTACAAAGGTCTTTCAAACCTTGTTTTGCCAACAAATCCGCTCGTTTATTTCCATACACCTCCTCATGATCCAGAGCGCATATTAAAGACACTTTCACTTCCATTAAAGGAGATCTTCCTCAGCAATTTCTCACCAGTTTTGATTTTGCGATTGGGTTAACGGACGAAAACATTTAGGAATTATGGAGAATTGATCTGCGAATTTACGTGAGTTCCAGATAAGATTATAAATTTCGACGAGTTTAGAGAGACACGATAAACTGATAAACACCTATATTTATTATTTTGTGGCATGATTAATAAATATTAAAATAAAAATAAACGGTTTCGTTTTTGATTTAAATCAAGTCTCTTGCCATGCCCTGACACGCATTTCTGGGTATAACGGGTAAACCTAGAAACACAAGAGACTCAAAAGAAACTCTAAATGCGTTGATGCGTTTTCTAAGCCTCGCCCGTTTGGTATTTTCATATCTGTTTAAACAGTTTACTTGAATCGTTATCGACACTGATTTCAATAAATATTAGTTTCATGATATCAAATTTCAAATTTTTGAAAGTATATGACAGAAACAGAAAGTATATGAACAAAAACCAATAATCATTGAGTGCCAATAAATTAACTTTTTTCAGATATTGTTAATATATATTATAATAATATGTTGTAAGCTACGTCCTGTATAAAATCGATACGTGTCCTTGTTTCGTGGTGGTAAAACACACGTAGACAAGCTGTTGAGAGAATGATATTAAATCCATGACTCGGCAACTGTATCTTTACAAACTATCAAGAAAGGAGCAGTAGGTAAACGTATAAGTTTAAGTTTTTTGTAGTTACTATTTTAGTATATCACGGTTTTAGTTTACTAATTAGCAAATATTTTCGGTATTTATTTTTTATGCGCCACACTTGCCTGCCAGTAAGTGTAGATTATCTTCCCATACCCGTCAAAAAAAAACCAAATATCTAGGACTTCCTTTCGATGGAAAATTTAGATCTATCTCTGTTATGGCGAGCACGCCACTGTGTGTGTTTTTATTTTAATATCTAGACTCTAGACTACAACATCGGAGATGATAAACACCCACGCTGATAATTTCGAGGTGTCAATGATATGTTCCAGGACTATGAAAGGTTTTAAGAAATAGTTTGTATTCATTAATTCAGTATCGTTTTGTACCCTAAGCTGTTAACAACTCAATAAACTTGTGCATTTCCTTCAGAGTTTCGTTACTTAATTTTCCAACGAACACACATCATTTTATACAGAATAAAAGTTCTCTACAGCTAGTTTGGAAAGTAAAAAATACCAGGACCACCTTTATCCTGTAACGAGGTCGTTGCGTTGTTGTTGCTCCAGGTAACTATCAGTCGAAGAAAAAGAGTTTGCTTTTTAAAACATTTTTATTGAATCAAAATAATCAGAAGATACGATAATTAGCCTTAATTACTCATTAAGTTGGTTAGTAAAATATATTTACAATCTCTACGCATCGAGCTTACTGTTCGGGCCGATGTGACGATATTTTTGTACATGAATGAATGATTTTGACGATCGCGCGAAATAGGAATTGCTTTTATTAATACGACATGAATGTATAAGGAAAGGGGAGAAAGGAGATCCCGCTCACCTCACCGGATGGAAAAGACATATAAAGGATATATGGTCACCGCTCATATAACGACAGGTAAAAGGATAGGTAAGAAGAAAACTGTCGGATTCGCTCAGCTCGCCAAAACGACAGCGGAAAATAATCGGAAAATACTACCTACATAAACTCACCTCTTGTACGTCGCTGCTGTTTATTATTCTTCGATCAACGCTCCAAGAATAATAATCAACTAGGCTTTTCGATCCGATTTTTATATCGTTCGAAACAGTACAAAAACGTGTTTTACTTAATTCATTAACGTATTCTAGACGATAAAATTATATTATCGTCACAATCCTGGACCTTTCCCTGAATATTCAGATGTAAAAGATCATATTTTTCAGGGTAACCTCATATTTTCTGTCTAAGGATTTCCTCATTTCTAACTCTGTCGACCAGGCTTATTTTTAGTAGTCGTCTGTATACCCACATAACCTTACTCAGAGCCCACGCTTTCACTTCATACAGTTGGACGGGAAAGATTAGACTGAAGACTGATTAGAAACTGAAGACTGGAAAGGCTAATGTTATACCAAGCAAAAATGCTTAACATTACAGATACTACAACTAGTAAAATAAATAAATAATAAAACATACAGCACTCAATAGGGACGAAATGACAATCGCCTTATAAACAATGTGTTTTGGGAAAGGCCAGATGGGAGAAGGTCTGACGGAGGCCTAGGAAAAGGTGTAAAGATGTAGTCAGAGAAGATCTAGAGTGAGAAAAATTGGAGTGAGACAATAAAGATGCAGTAGATGCAGTAGAACAATCAACGTTAAAAGATACGGATATGTATTTAAACTTATTACTAAATATCCTCCTTCAGTATTGATCTGAATAGTTTGACCATTATAATATCGTTTGGGAGCAGATGATGTAGTAATCTATATTAAAGATACATGGTCTTTAATTGCATAAGATTGTACTTATTTTAAAGATAATTAGGTACTTCAATTTTCAGTTCAAAAAATACATCAACTTCTTTTTCTTTATAACAAGACAATCGTATTTGAGACCCAGCTCTTTGTTTTTTAAGAAGGTCTTGTGATAATAGGTATCGTTTAGGTCTTTCCATTCTTCACTGTCTCCTTATTTTCATTTCCATATCTTTTTACTTGGGGATATTCTCGTTGTATTAAACTCGCAGATTATTGTTGTTTGGTATTTCCACATTAAAAAGTGTTATTTCTCTTGTTAGTTTATTAAGTCCTATGAAATCTGGTCTATTGTATACACTTGGTTGGTGCAATAAAAACCACCAAATGGGTGAAGCAGTTGAACCGACACTGGAATAAGGTTCATTCGTATGGTATACGGATGGATCTAAGATAGATGAAAGGGCAGGAGTGGGAGTTACTGGGCCCAATTTCAGGCTCTTGGAAACGCCCCAAATATCTTTCAGGCAGAAATACATGTTATAGACATTAGTGCCCAAGAATGTTTCAACCGAGACACTCATAGGGCAAAAGTCTTTATTTTATCAGTCAAGCTACCTTAAAGGCTTTAAAGTCATTTACTTGTAAGTCAAAGTTGGTTTGGGACTGTAAACAATCCCTCAAGAAGCTGGCGGAATGCAACATAGTAACTTTGATATGGGTGCCAGGTCACAAGGAAATTGCAGGAAATGAGGAAGCTGTTCGGAAAAAGCACTGTTCTGAAAACGACTAAAATTCCTAGAAGTCACCCTAGCGCCCTCTGACATAGGAAACAAGTCTCCTCAACTTCATCAGAACTATTGGCATCCTAGAGTTTAACTAGATTAAGGTATGCACAAAAATTTAACAGAAGTTATGCACAAAAGATCTCTATAAGTTGAAGTGCTAAGATGTTAGATAGCCAATGACCTCACATAATCTAATCTAATCTAAACAATAATATCGTCGCCTTAGTACTATAACTTGATAACTCCAAAATTGACGTTTTTGAGATAACTAGTTCACAAGATGTATTTTATTTGCCTCCATATTGTGTAAAAACTTGATAGCTCACTTCAAACGGGTTAAGTATTTATTTATGATTGACGAAAGTTGATAAAATTCAAATGCCACTAATATTCAGTGCTAAAACTTGACAAGATAAGTTATCAAGCTGTTATTTAATCGAAATAATCGTGAATACGACATACACTAAATGCTATAACTAGATAACTCGAGTTATCTAGTTTTAGCACGGGTTTCTTTGAAACCATTGAACTTACCACATAATTGCTATGTGCTATTCGGTTCATTTTAATGCAACAATTCGAGAATTGTGAGCAGATCTGGCAACCTCCATGGCAGAGGGCTAATTTTCAACAAAATAATGTTTAAAATATTAGTTGTGTTAAAAAGTTCACTTATATGCGACTTAGCACAACATGCGACATTACCAAATGTTAACATTATGGTAGTGCTAAAAGTTGATAACTTTAATTTTTCATGTTTTTTTCCATATTGGAAAACAAATTTACACCATATTTCTAAATAGATCAGTTGCCAAAAAGTTAAGGAACAGTATTTTAGAGCCGCAGAGTGAATTCCGTATTTACCAATATCATGGTAGCAGCACAAATATCTTTAAAATCTTTAAACTCGTTTATCTCAAAACTACTAATTTCGAGTTATCAAGTTATAGTATTAAGGCGACGAATGTAACAGAATAATTCAAAACAATGCATCTACCCATAAAAAATATGAGAGCGACTGTCAAATAATAACTAATACGAACAGAAACACAACAGGTACATGCATAAACGAGTTATGCATAGATAAAGAACTTAGCAGGAAAGGAAAGCTCTAAAACGACAATAATAAAGAGACAGAGACACATGGAGAATAAGAATCGGAAGGTAGCGTAGGACGTTATAGTGCGATACATACTTATTTACACCCATTAAAAATCATTCCACGGTACTTAAAATTTCAACGCAACTGCAACGATAAATCATTGACCAAACAAAAGCGTACGCAGTGTACTCGTACAAATACAGAATAAACATTCTTCTTATTTTAACCTGCCGTACGACCTTTGGCCATATGGCGAGTAGGTTGAGCAAGACACGTATGTCCTTGTGTCAGTTCTTTACCGTCTCATTCAATGCGAATCGCATGCCATTAAAATCATTTGATATAATTCTTAAACATGATGATGTATGGTTTCTTAGATAATGACATGCCGATTTAATCCGTTGATTGGGGTACTTGCAACTAGCAAATGAGATAAAAAGTCTGGCTGGATTGTTGATCGTTTTTACATTTTTTTTAGACAATGTTCTCTAGTGTAATTTGTTCAACGTAAAAAGCATGCACGAAAGAATATACAGGATACTTTAGAAATGCCGCGAATTAGACTTAACTCTGATAGTCGATTTTGATATCTGAAAATTTACATCTTCATCTTCTTCTAATAATTAGGCATAATACCTGTTCTTGTTTGATCGTAAGGCTGCAGTCGTATTTGTAACGTGGACTGCGAGCTATCTCGCTATCTTTTAAGGGGTCTTCTGGTGATCTGCTTTCTGGTCCACAAAGGCACAAAAACACCACCCTAAAAGTGCCGTAGAAAGAACGACATTACCACGGAATTTGGGAGGAAGAGGACTTATGGATATAGGTGAGCAATTAGATAAAGAAATTGCTAATTTAAGAACTTATTTTCAGATGCAGGCTGAGACATCTACTCTACATCGCGCTATCTGCGCAGTAGATGACACAACACCAATTAAACTGAGTGAACCAGAAATACGCATAAACCACCTTACTAAAGACGAAAAAAATACGCACCTGAATGGGCAAACCTCTGCACGGGCGACATCCCAATGAGGTCAGCCAAGATTATGTCGACAATATAGCGTCGAACTATTGATTGATATCAGGAAAGATGTTCCCTAAAACGGAGGGTTCATTACTGGCCATTTAGGATCAGGTTATACCAACCAGAAATTACCTGAAATATATCTTCAAAGACCCCCAGGTTCAAAACGACAGATGCCGATATGAATATAAAGCACAAGAAACCATCCAATATATTACAGGGGGCTGCCAGGCATTTGCTGCAACTGAATACAAGGAATGGCATGACGCAGTGGGAAAAAATCCTTCATCAAGAGATAGCTATCCAGCTGGGACTTCTCCAAACGGACCATCTCCCATATTATCAATACGTCCCTGAGAGTATTCTTGAGGATAGCAACTACAAGCTATACTGGGACCGCACTGTGCTCACAGACCAAACAGTGGCACATAATGGACCAGATCTCGTACTAGATAATAAATTAACAAGACAAACAACACTAATTGATGTGGCGATACCTAACAACAATACTACGTAGTAAATTTACTGAAAAGATCGCCAAGTACAGAGATTTGGAAATTCAAATATGAAGACAATGGAGAATGCAAAGTACCCAGACAATACCCATTATTATGTCTACTACTGGAGTCATTCCGAAGACCCTCATCGAAAGCATAAACAAGCTGGGTCTCAATGAACATCTTTATAAGACCATGCAGAAAGCTGTACTACTCGCGACGGCCAGAAGTGTACGAAAATTTTTGGGAGATACACCTGCATACCAAGTCACCTAAGGCTCGATAGCATGGATCATGGCTCAATTCTTTTGGTACCGTAGGTATCTGGGATGAGTCAGTTTTCCCCTTAGAGAGAGTGTAATAAAGTGCTAATAGTATACTAACACCAAATATAAAATACTATTTTAATTATTTTTTCAGTAATAACACAATATTTGATTTTTGAGATTTCTCTAGGAGTCCATGAAAAAATTAAAATTAAGATTGAATAAAAAAATGATCTCGTTTAAAATAAATATTTCTTAACAAACCTTCGGTTTGGCGCCCTTTCGGGGTTGCGCACGCGTGCGTTGCACGCGTTGCACGCCCGGTTACGGGGGCCCTGAAAACCGGGCATTGTCGTGACTGTCCATTTCCCCTGGTTATTAGCGACAATGCCCGGCCATTAACGACACTAACATTAGCTATTGGCCAATGTTGTAAAAGAATAACCTAAAATTATAGTTTTCATCAATAACCGGTCAATAACGACAGTGGCCAAAAGCAAATGGCCAATGTTGATAAATAAATAAAATTAAGTATGATGGCCTAGTATTTTTTTTTATATAAGGTAGCTTTGGAAATCATTTTTATTTTGACGAGATGGCATTTTGTAAAACTTTTTACATAAATTTACTATGAGTAATTTCAGTACGAGCACAGAAATGAAGCAAATAATAAACATAACCTATCTTTTAGTCTAAATTTCAACATTGACCAATTAACAACGGGCATTGTTGACATTGACCGGACAATGATGGAAATGTTAAGAATAAAGAATTTAAAATTATCTTTAATGTCCAGTTTCTATGGACAATAACGTTAATATCAGACCATTGTCGACAATGACCAATTCAACAGACCATTGTCGATATTGACCGGTTATTAAACGTTATTGCCCGGATTTACGTTATTGCCCGTAACATAATATAGGTACATTGTAAATTATAGTTTCGGAGTGCTCCTAGTAGCATTTAACGTGTCTTGGTTTGTTTATTTCTACTGAATCTTGATTGTAAATTTAGTATAGTAAAGTAAATATAAAAATTTATATG
This sequence comes from Diabrotica virgifera virgifera, assembly GCF_917563875.1. Taxonomy (NCBI): domain Eukaryota; kingdom Metazoa; phylum Arthropoda; class Insecta; order Coleoptera; family Chrysomelidae; genus Diabrotica; species Diabrotica virgifera. Next base: position 163,026,384 of record NC_065448.1, read on the forward strand.
TTTACATATTTAACATAGACGATTACATTACTTGCAGTAATGTAATCGTCTTTTTTAAAGTGGTCACTGCAAATATGAAAATACTTTATATTTTTGCTTAAAGCACAAGCTTCGAACCATAATACTTGTTCCGCTTTTTTTAACTGGACACTAATGCAGTTGTACTCCATCAGCAGATTTTTTTTTTCAAGTTTCTATACCTACAACATCGACGCCAACCTTTATTGAAACGTGAAGATTCCATGTTAATAATTTTGCCACCAATTTGTAAAAATAAGTAATGAATATTTTTGCGCACGTTGGAAATTTCAAAATTTAACAACGATTTGATATTAAAAACACTTCTTCTTCTACGGCACTACAGCTCAAATTGAGTCTTGGCCTCCTTTATTTTTTGCCTCCACCCTTGCCTGTTTGTGGCTGCTCTTCTCCAAACACGGACTCCTAAAAGGGCTTGTGCGTCGCTGTTTACTGTGTCTTCCCAGCGCTTTCGTGGCTTCCCAACCGGTCTCTTTCCTTGCATTCTAGCATTCAGTGCTCTTTTTGGTAGCCTATCCTCTCCCATTCTTATCACATGTCCGGCCTACTGCAATCTTTGTATTCTAATGAAGTCTGACAGGGGCGTTTCCTTATAAAGTTGATAAAGCTCGTTGTTGTATCGACTTCTGAAGATTCCGTTTTCCCTCACAGGTCCTATAGTCCATTTGGTGAGACCGCTCCCGTCTGGAAAAATTTCTGATTCGGTTTCTTTGTAGATTCCTATTCAAAAATTTCCCCTTTAAACAAATCTGAAGGGTGCCGGGCGGAATTTTTGAGCAGAAATTGTTTAAACAATTTTTTTTTAACAAATACAAAAGATCACTTTTTTTGCTCCGGAACATATTTTTTTGAGTTTTGTGGGTCATTCTGAACAAGAAAGGTATCTTGTAAATTTTCTCAGAAATTGATAGTTCTCGAGTTATAAGGGATTTAAAATCTGAAAAATGCGAAAATACGCATTTTCGAGGCTTAAAAACTCATATTTAAATTAGTATTTTTGAGGTTGCCAGGTACTTAAATTGAAGACTAAATATTCATCTTCAAGATTCTGAAGAGTAATCGCGTCTAACTTTAATTTATACCGTTGTTTTTTAATTGTTAAATATGCATGTTTATCCGATTTTTTTGCCGGTGCGGCGCGCTCCGTTTTTAAAAATCTCCTGTTTTCCTCCGAAAATTTTTTTATAGATTCTTTGGGACATTTTAAATAAAATAAGTTTCTTGACATTTTTCTTAAAAGTTAATAGTTTTAAAGTTATAAGCGATTTAAAATCCGCAAATGCGGTTTTTGTCATTTTTCGGATTTTAAATCGCTTATAACTTAAAAACTATTAACTTTTGAGAAAAATGTCAAAAAACTTATTTTATTTAGAATGTCCCAACGAATCTAGAAAAAATATTTTCGGAGAAAAATAGGAGATTTTAAAAAAGGGAGCGCGCCGCACCGGCAAAAAAATCGGATAAACATGCATATTTAATAATTAAAAAACAACGGTATAAATTAAAGTTAGACGCGATTACTCTTCAGAATCTTGGAATAGGAATCCACAAAGAAACCGAATCAGAAATTTTTTTCAGACGGGAGCGGTCTCGCCACATGGACTACTAGTATTCTCCTAAGTACTTTCCTTTCGAATGTGTCGAGTTTGTTTTTGGATGTTTCTTTCAGGACCCAGGCTTCACTGCCATAGCATGTTATTGGTCGAATTAAGGTTTTATAGATTCTCATCTTTGTATTTCGGTGGACACTTTTAGACCGAAATATATGGGAGAGGGCAAAATAAGCTCTGTTTGCCTGCGTTATTCTCTTCCGTATTTCTCCATTTTCTGATCCGTCGGCATATATTTCTACTCCCAGGTATGTAAACTTTTCAACCGTATTCAACAATTAAAAACACCCATTATAATTATAGCATTCCAATAACAAGAAAAAGAAGAAAAACACCCTAAATTTTAGTTCCGCCGAAATCCACGAGAGGTCGTCATTGTGACTTAACATCGCCAATTATTTTAACCATATCCTTAAGCAATTATCTACTGTCAATTTTACATTGACAATTTTTTTAATCTTCAGTTGCAGACGCTATACAATGATGAGTGCACTAAGAACCGGCAAAATAACGGAAAAGATAGAAAGCATAATACGTTGTGGAATAAAAAAAAAGATAAAACTACTAGAGGTGGGAAATTATCAATAGAATCCTAGAGATTTACATTGTATTGATTTTTTTTGGCTTGGACTATAGTCATCCAGCCAGTCTCAATCAAAAGTAAATGTATTAAAGATATTGCCAATTAGTGAAACATGGTTATTATAATAATACCTATTACAATTTTTTACGTCTTATTTTACCTACTTATTACAGATAAATATTATAAATATAATGTTTATCAAGAACGCATAGCACAAATAAAATTATTAATCTTAATATTTAAAATAAATGCATTCTTTTTGTATTTTTTTGTTCTGTTTTTTTTTGCTTTGTTTTTTTGGTTTTGTTTTTTTTTTGTTTTGCTTTTTTTTGCTTTATTTTTTTTGTCTTGATTTGTATTTTTTTTTGTTTTTTTTTTGTTTTTTCTTGTCACTACGATGTCAACCCGGTTCAACCCCTCGGAGGTTTAAATCCTCTTAGTGATTTTTTTCTTTAAGATTTTTTTTAAATATTTTTTTGTAATTTTTTTTTTCATTTTTTTATTACTTTTTTTAAATTTTTTTTTTAATTTTTTTTAAATTTTTTTTTAAACATATTTTTTTTACAAATACCTATAACTAATTACAATAATATTTTACTATCCGACAAGAAAGATAACAAACAGTCAAAAAGTTTCTTTTTATTAAGTGACAGAATAAAGAGAATATTTACAGGGAGTTGGATGTTCTGGTCTATAATTCTTTTAATTAGGTGATTGGTTCGGTGTTTATGCTTCTTGCATTCAAAAAATATGTGGTTCAAGTCACTTTTAACCTCACATTCTTGACAACCATTTGAATCTAATATGTTTATTTTAAATAAATGTGCAGGATAACATGCATGTCCAAATCTAATTCTACTGATGGTGGATATGTATTTGCGAGGGAGGGTAAAATTATTATACCAAGGTTTTTCCGGAATAATCGGTTGTATCAAACTATATTGTGTTGTTGATATGCTACAGTACCTTTCCCAGTGTGTTTTTCAGTTCTTTATCTGTTCAGTTCTTAAACAAGCAAAAGCATCTAGAATGCAGGGCTGATATTTAGTTACTGTTCCAAGGATGAGGGAATTTTTAGCTAATTGGTCTACATGTTCATTATGTGTAAGTCCTGAATGTGCTTTGATCCCCATAAGTTGTATTTTTTAGGTGTGTATTAATTTCAAGTAAGATTTTTTTTATTAAGAAAATGTATGGATTAGAATTACTACAAGGTAGTTGAGGTGTTTGAATAGCAGTAAGCACAGATAATGAATCAGATAAAATTACTGCAAAATTATAGGATGCTAACTTGAAATAAATTAAAGCCTCATATACCGCCACATTATATTGATAGTTTCCCACCTTTAGACGTATCGAAGGAGTATGTCAACTAAAACTGTCACAGGAGTATTTTTAAAATTTTCCTCTCAAAGTGTTAGTTACGAAACTCTTCTGATACGCCTTAATGTGAGAACATATTAATATAATGTAAATTTATAGGTTTGTATTGATAATTTCTCACCTCTCACCTCTACTATTTATTTTGGCGGTTCTTATGCCTCTGTTTTTCATTTGTTAAATCTTACTATGTAGGTATATTTTTTCACTTGACTGCAAAATTCTCTGCAAGTTACCACATACAGAGTGAGTTTTATGTAAGGAAACCCTCAATTATCTCGGAAAAGGCTTGCACAATTTTTATAGATTTTGGCGGGTAAGGGACGTAAGGGTTCTCTAATGCGGCCGATATCATAGAGGTAATTACATTGTTTTCGGATCTTCCGTCTTTTTTTAAATGTAATAAAATTTCTTATTTTAAATGGAAGACCCTGTATATCTTTTGCGTTTTAAAGCTCTTTAGAAATACTGATTATTTTTCATGATATATTCCCTATATCTAAAGGCCATAATTTCGGAGTTATTGCTACATTTATTAAAAAAATAATAATAATTTAAACAAATTATAAAAATCAATCTTTTAGGCCCGGGTAGATATTATTTCAGATTTTTTTGGATCATTCTAAAAAAAAGGTCTTTAATACTTTTTCTCTAAAGTTAATCGTTTCCGAGTTATAAACAATTTAAAATGAAAAAAATTGAATAATGACGATTTTCAAGGTTCAAAAGCACAAATAAAAAATATTATTTTTGAAACTAAGTAGTACCTAACTTCAAGTTCAATCCTGATTTTATCAGTTGCCGATAATTAATTTGAGTTTGTTTCATTTTAAAATGTTGTTTTTAGCTGTTAATGCAGGCCGATCGCCTGTCCTCTCATATGCGCTTCATTAACAATTAAAAAACGTGCCAAAAATTTTAGACTAAAACGTGCCAAAAATTCTTATGGCGAGCTGATAGAAGTAGGTTTGAGCTTGAATTTAGGTACTTCGTAATTTAAAAAAATTGTATTTTTTACTTGCGTTTTTGAACCTTGAAAATTGTCATTTTTCGTTTTTCGAAAATGATTAATTTTTGGTCCAAAGAACCTAAAATAATGTGGACCCGGGCCAAAAAAAAGTTATTGTTATAATTTGTTTAAATTTTTTAAAAAATAAATGTAGCAATAACTGCGAAATTATGGCATTTGGGTATACGGAATAGTGTTGCCCAAAATCGGTCTTGGTCTTGCAGTCTTGGTCTTGTTCTTGCGTTTTCGCAAGACCAAGACCAAGACCAAGACCAAGACCGCCTAATTTTAGCAAGACCAAGACCAAGACTTACCGTGCAAGACTTGAGCAAGAACAAGACTTAGCCTGCGAGACTCTTGCGTCTTGCAGTTAGAATTGAGGGGCGTTTTAGGGAGTATATTAGTTCGGCTATTTTCTTAGATACTTTATGAGAAACAAAAAAAAATTGTAACAAAAATTTTGAAAATTGGACTTATGCTCACTACGAACAATACCATAAACATACATAGCGAATCAAAACATCTATTTAAAGAACACTGAAATTAGTTGTCCGGGTTATGAGAATAGTCGCCTTCTAATCATAACATAACATTCTGGCTTTGCGACGCCGCTAGTAATATCAAATATCGTATCAGAACTTTTTTAAAATATGTCACCTTGCTGATAAAAAATATACCTAATAAGTAATTAATTTTTTTCATTATTAGTTTTCTAGAAATATAAACACCACAAATTTAATCTTATCGGTATATAGAATAGTAAGCTTATTATGTATTGTTTTTGCTGAATGTGATATCTATGCTATGGGATCACTGGGTTACACAAAATTTGCCGAAACAGCGCGGCTAATATATAAAAGTATGATAACGAGACAAAAGAACAGTGTAAATAAAATACCGAAATTAACGATATACGCTTCTCCAAAAAATTTAGTCACCGCCTTAAAAACGGTTCATTGTTAATGTCTTGAATTTCCTAAGCCTGTTGTCCGATTTAAGTGATTTTTTTAATATGTTGTCTTATTTTTATAAATATCGCTGTAATATTATTGTTGCTAGACAGGTCAATTATTGTCATTGTACACCGGGTGTACCAATAAAAGTGTGTTTTTTCACAGAGCTCATCACTCTGTGGAATATTCTAGCATTTATAAAATACTGAAATTACAACGATAACCTCATATTTTCTTAACATTATGTTTTTTATTCATTCGCTTATATTGTATAATAAAATACGTAAGTTTCTAATAAACTTTAGGTAGTTAGAACATAATCACGGATCACTTAGATCATGGGTTCAAACTCCACCCGGTATCAGTTGTCTAGATCAGTAATTCTCAATCTTTTTGAGTCATGAACCACAAAATACGTTTTATTATTTTTGTTACCACCTAACTGAAATAGGTATCTAGCTAGGTAATCTAATTACGTATAATAATAATTGTGGTGCTGATTTTAGCTGTTTTTGCGTTTTGTGTACCACCGCAAATAATGATATGTACCACCAGTGGTACATGCACCCCAGATTGAGAACCGCTGGTCTAGATATTTATTAATTTGGCTGGTCTTTACTATGGCTATGATATGCTAGCTTAAAATGTACAGCTGGTTCCAATAAAAACTGATACGACTCTTAAAGCGTATTTTTAGAAAATTGAGCAGTGTATTTTGAATGACAAATACTTATTATTTACATACTGTCACTGTCACTGCCAAATCTTAAAATTTGTCACATAACTTATTTTGTTCAACCTCTAAAAATGGTTCCACATGCTAGCAAAGAACTAAAAGCAAGAACTGTAACGAAATTAGAAGATGGTTGGTCACTATCTGCCGTAGCGAACCTTTTTAACGTAAGCAGAACAACAGTTTTTAAGATTAATAAAAGATGGAGAGAACAAGAAACTCTCGAAAGAAAGCAAGGTTCTGGAAGACCAAAAATATGTACCTCTCATGAAGATCGTACGCTTTCTGAGAGATTAGAAGAGAATCCTTTTATATTTATATTATTTTAATATATGAATTAACATATGTAATCAGTTGTTTGTTGTTTGTTTGTTTATTTTATTATTTGTCTGTCATAATCAATATAATATAATGTCAGACCAATCAAATACACTCCTCAAAATAATAAAATATTACTAAGAGTCGTATCAGTTTTCTTAGGAACCAGCTGTACATCTCTGTCACGTTGTTCAAAGATATGCAATAGGCTAATAGGCAACTGCGAGATTTGCAAGACTCTTGCTGCAAGATCAAGACCAAGACCAAGACCTGGAGCGCAATACCAAGACCAAGACCAAGACCAGGTGTACTGGCGCAAGACCAAGACCAAGACTGTCTAAGTCTCGTCTTGGTCTTGCATTTGGGCAACACTAATACGGAATATAACATGAAAAATATTCAGCATTTCTTAAGGACTTCAAAAGGCAAAAATATACAGGGTGTTCTGTTTGAAATAAGAAAGTTCATTAGATTTCCAGGCCGCATTGGAAAACCCCAAACCACCAAAAATCTATAAAAGTCGTGCAAGCCGTTTCCGAGATAATTGAGAGTTTCCATACATAAAACTCACTCTGTATGTATATTCTCTAGGCGATAGTGATATCTTAAGTGAAATCAAATAATCGCTATGCATTTTTAATGCAAGTTTTTCTATGTCTAAAATGGGAAGTAAATACAAACAATCAAGTAAAATTAGGAGCGTCCATTTAAGGTAAAATTGTTTTCATTTTTTAATCACCACACCGTCTACTTCGATTTGAAACGTCATACCCATTCCTCGAATAAAACCACGAAGAAGGAAATCACTCAGTCGAAAAAGTGAAAGTAAACAAATATATGTGCGTCTCAGGTAAGAAAGATTATAGACTAAGAGCCGGTATAGCTGAAAGGACACCGCACCGCACATTTTTATGGAAAATATAATATCACTCAAATTCAATAAAATTTACATGACTAGATTGGTCTCGAAATTTCATTAATTTCATATCATTCCGCCACATCTGGATTAATATTATTAAGGGTGTAAATTGATATAAATAAATCTAAAACCAAACGGGAATTTAAATGAGTCAAAGAGAGAAAAAAGATTTTCGGAGTCGCCACTTTATAACTCTTTAAGGCAGAGGCTTATAGATAATAAAGTAGGTATAATTTGACCAGACCAAAAGTATATATACAGGGCGTCTCCGAAAATAGTGCGTTCCTTAACCCGGCATAGGTCGCTAGGCTGGTTGTTACGCGAGTGGTCGCGCGTGAGATTTTCTCTCACATATCCAACTTTTGCCTTCCTTTACAAAATTTTACAAAAAAGATGAGGTTTCATCAACAATAAAGCCATTTGCTTTAAAACGACACGACGTTTTTCTGTTTTATTATTATTATCTTTATATAAAATGTGACTATTGATGCCGCCAATATTTAACATTGAAAAATATGTGGTAAGTGACCATCTACAACTGACTCGTGAAACAGAATATAGGATTTTCATATCATCGACCACATCCACGCCACCTTTTATTACATCATAAAAGGATATTATTTTAGGTTTTAAGGGGAATAATCAAATTAATTTTTATTAAACTGGCGTCACCAACTGTGACGCCTGTGGTCGCTTGATGAGAGAATCTCTCACATGAAGCGCACTGACTCAACAAAATGGTGATACTAAGAAAACTGAGTCACTATCTGAGCGGACGAGTCTATTAGATTGTCGAGGGAGGATAGTTAGGAGACTAGAAGGAAGTACAGCGCGTATAATTTCCCAGAAAAAAAGTTGTGCGCAATTTTCTGAAACCGTGAGAGAAAATCTCATATAGCGACCACTCGCGGGTTAAAGGTATAGGTAGAAGGCACCATGTAGAGCAAAAAAGTCTTATTACATTTTTTTTAAATGCAACCGTTTGGCTAAAAAACCAAAATACATTTTGGGTTACAAATTGAAATCTGACAACTATGTATACAAAAATCTAAACATAGACAATCACAATTCAAAAATAGTTGCAGCATTTTAGCCTTAAGTATTTACATTAAACCCTGTCTTCATCCTAATCAAACAAACAAATTCTTGTTTTGTTGGATTTTCAAACAAGGGGTGGTACAATTATTTTACAGGTGTACCTGTCAGACCCACATTTGTAGTGTTAATAAACTAAATCACAAACCGTTCTTGTACAGTGTTGCCAAATTAGTTAATTTTATGAAAATAAAAGGTAAAAACAATGTAATTTTTTTTGGAAACGGTTAACTTTAGAAAAAAATGTTACAGGACTTTTTTGTTCTACATTGTGTATTATATCCATACCTTAAAGGAACGCCCTATTTTCGGGAACACCCTGTATAGTCCTAATCCGCTGAGCTCACGGGGGTGTAAACCCTTGTGAATAGCCACTAGACTAATATTATTTATGAATGACAGTTTTATGGAATTCAAAAATGTGATTTCGCTAAACTTTAAAGACAATTTACTCCGATAATAATAATAATTCAGAGTTGGGGCAATGATATGAAGTTATCGTAATTTCGAGACCAGTCTATTCACTTTTTAGTGGCGCATACGTCGACAGTGGCGCCTCAAACTTTCCACTTATGGACGGGATAAATAAATAAAAAAGTACCCTCCCTCACTACTAGAATTCAATTTTTTCATTTTTTCTATGTGATTTAAAAATAAGACTAGGCGCAGGCACGTAGCCAGGAAATGTGATTGAGGGGGGTCCAAACACAACTCAATTTTTTTGTTAGATTAGACGGTAAGGTATTGAAAAAAATATTCAGAATAAATTTTAGATCCATATATGCAAAAAAAACTATTTTAACCCTAGGATACTAATACTCATAAAATATACGACGCCGAATTATTTTTTGCGAAATTTCTCAGCAACCAAAATCCCAAGAACTTTCAGCCACAGTTCTTTAGTAGGTAAACGTTGGTGTATAAACGTCAGTGAAATTTTGTGCGGAAGTGTGTGAATTAGGTATCCTGTCGTAAATATTACGACGATTTAGTGTTAACGATAGCATTTATTATAAACTACCCTACGATTATAAACTACCTAGTATCGGGTAGTTTATAATCAATGACGATAGTAACATAAGCCGTCTATGTACGGGCATAAAGATTGCTATGCTTTGCGATTCATTCTCCAAATACATGATTGATGCCAGTCCCTATCTTGGCAAAAACTTCAATACCGGAGGATTACCTCTTACAAATTTTTATACGAAGGAATTGATAAAATCGGTCCATGGTAGCAACCGTAACGTTACCATGGATACTGTGTGTTTTTAAAGAATGATAAACGTAAGGTTTGTTCTAGCAAACAGTCAAACCAGTCAGAAACCGTCAGCAAACAGTTGGTCAGTGAGAGGACATAATTACAGTCCTATCAGTAATCAGTCCTAATAATCAGTGCTATCCCCTCTACTCGCGCTGGTCCACTATTCGCTGATGGTTTTAAACCATTTGAAACTGATGATATACTGCCATAATTCGCACAAACCGCCAGTTTTCCAATCTCAGTTTTTGTTTGATACAAGATTAAACATATCAAATTTACGGTGCAATATTCGACAGGACATAAACGAAATTCTAACTATACAATCAGTTTCTCAACCGAATAATCCTATCGAAAGAAAACGGACAGTATGCTACGTATGCCCTAGGCCCTAGCCGTCTAGGAAGAATGACAACAAACTTTTGTGTACAGTGTAAACGAGCAATCTGCGTACAAATATTTTTAAATCTAAAATATTTTAAACATGTAAAACTTACATTTAAAATTTTTATCAAATTACTTTTACTAAGTGCAAGATAGAATGTACGGAATCGGAATGTAGAACGGAATCTTATATTTTATTAGTAGTCACTAACATCATCAGGGACGCTAAAATGATATTAAAGATACAATTGTAAAATTCGGTATTAAAACTAGGGTAGGATATAACATCTACATATGACGACAATCTCACCCTAGTAAGTTGTTTTTAATACCTAATTTCACCATTGTATCTTTAATATCATTTTAGCATCCCTGACGATGTTAGTGACTACTACCGAAATATAGGATTCCATAGAAAAGAGTACACCTGGTCTTCTATAAAAAGTAAAAGGTAAAAGAATTTGAAATGCTGATAGAATACTTTAGTTTTTGGTAAATCTGATGTTTAAATTGGATATAAGTTTATTCGTACACTGAATAAAAACAGAAATATTCCTAATAAAAAATAATAATAATTTCGTTCACTTTTTCAAAACAATTATACCTAATACATAACTTGGGGATAAACTTGCTGCCTTGGACCAAAGCCGAGACAGTTTTGGGAGGGGTCCGGACCCCATGGACTCCTACCTTGGCTACGTGACTGACTAAGCGTAATTTTAACCCACCACTCCCTTCGTCATTCCCCCACCATCAAAAACTTAATTTTTCGTTTTAATTTTTTTAGATGGGATGCAATAAATTTTAAAATAACAAAAAATTCACATGCATAGTTAAGGCTTTTATAAAACAATCTATTTTTTTTATATACTCATAGGTTGAGTGTACAAACCCTTGGCCGCAGGTCTAATTTTTTTTAATCTTGTATATTTTATCAAACATTATATTTCTAATTTTATTCAGATTTTTTCGTAAGATTCGCCACGTTAAAAGATCTGAAAAACTGTTTGTTAAGGGGGTTTTTAAAGAGTTTCCCTATTTTATAGACTTCAAAATAGATCAAATCAATATTTTTTAAAGTTTATATGTAAATTAAAGTAACTGTGTCCTTTAGAACATTTTAGAATAGGAGAAACACGTTCAAACACCGAAAAAGTAAAAAAAAAACAGTTTTTTGGATTTTTGAAGGTACGAACATTACGGAAAATTCTGAAAAAAGTTAGAAATATAGAGTTTGATAAAATACACAAGATTAAGTAAAACTAGATCTGCAGCCATCCCCACACAAAGTTATACGTTTTTTCCACATAAAATAATTTTTTTTGAGGTTATGTAAACTCAACCTACGAGTCTATAAAAAAATAGACATGTTTTGTAAAAGCCTTAACTATGCGTGTGGATTTTTTGAAATGATTAAATTGATTTCATCCCACCTAAAAAAATAAAAACGAAAAATGAAATTTTTGATGGCGAGGGAAGCGGGAAGGGGGTGGTGGGTTAAAATTGCGCTGAGTCTAATTTTTTAATCACATAGAACTTTAAAAAATTTAAAAAAATATTTTCTTTTAGTGAGGGAGAGTACCTTTTAATTTATTTATCCCATCCATAAGTAGAAAGTTTGATGAGACACTGTCGACGCATGTGCCGCTAAACAGAGACGGCACAGTGTTCATACGTTTTCTTTTAGGTTCTACTATTTAACTTAAAGGCTCTTATCGTGCCTAAAATGATTAGGAAATCTCACCTATAGCGGCTCTTTGTCTATTACTGGAAGACATAATCGAGCACAGAATACAACTGCACGGTACTGGCGGTACCGCGGTGTCGGTGTGCGGTTACGTCAGGCTTGGTGGCCTAGGTCTGGAGCACCTTATATGGATACACGGGGGACGAAGAAGTGGCGGATGGCAGCTTCTTTTGCTTGATCTTCTTACCAATGGCGGAACAAAAAAATTATAAAAAAGTGTAACGATATCCAATAATTTCGTTGTTTGTATTATACACAAGAATATAAAAAACCGCTAGACGCCGTAAAAATGAGTGGCGCACACAATATTCCAGCCAGAAAAGAGCTGATACAAAGATTATGTGGCGCGAAAATGTATTTTCATTTTGATGGAAAATAAAATTATAGTTTTATTTTGAACGATTTTTCCATAATATTTGCTAAATTTGAAGTAAAACTTGCCACAAAAAAGTAACTTTGATACAGTTTGCATTTTGAAGCTCTTTTGTGGCGCATTTTACTTCAAATTTAGCACATATTATGGAAAAACTTTCAAAATAAAACTAGAATTTTATTTTCCATAAAAATGAAAATACATTTTCGCGCCATGTAATATTCATAACAGCTCTTTCGTAGCTGGAATATTGTGTGTTTTTTAGTCTTGTATTATGAGTTTCACAAAGTTTTTTTATAAATTAAATGAATGAAGTTGAATGTAATGTTTCTCGATTACAAGTTAAGCGTTATAAATGGTCGCCTTTGTCGCATTATTTCCCAAATGATCTAGTGGTTACAACACTAAACTTGTGATATGACAATCCGAGTTCATATCCCATCCATACTAATACTTTTTTTTCAAAATAATTCTTTGTGTCAAATGAATGTATACTAGATTTTTTTCTAATCGAAATAGATTGAAAAAAAAAATATTGGGAGGGCCTGCAAATGAACTCAGATTGCCCGATCAAATTTAGCGTCGTAACCACAACAAACATGAGTTTGAAACGTATTGACAAATAGTATCTGATGCATTTTTTTAGCGGAAAACCAACGTCACCGATGTGGTACAAAAATCATTAAAATTGAAATGGGAATACGCTGGACATGTAGCTTGGAGCGATCTAAGCAAATGGCACAGAAAAATTCTAACCTGGAGACCATACCAACACAAAAGACCCAGAGGCAGACCTCCTATGAGATGGACAGATGATCTGAAACGAACTGCCGGGAAAAATTGGCTACAAGTAGCGTAGGTACAACAAAAAAAAACAATGGAAAGGAAGACTTGAAGAAGAAGCTTATGTTCAGATGTGGACGTGAATGGCTAGACGAAGAAGAAGAAAGATCTGATGCATCCAAGATCAAATATGGTAACTGAAGGAATTACAGGAATTATTGAGCTTGCAAAAACGTTTTTTCCCATAGGAAATAGATTTGATCATACTTATGTTGCCTATAACTTAAAAATTCGAATGCTACCAGATATGAGGTATACACTATTAGACGCGTCTAGAGCCCTCCTACAAACACTCAGTTATTGTCGTAATTCGTAGGTTGAAATTTTGAGTAATTGTCGAGAAACCAAAATTTTCAAAGTTTAGTTTTTCAGTTTTCGGCTATACTGAGCCGTATGTAGGTCTGATCCTGACCACTTAGGCACCATTTGAAAGCTTAACTCAACGCTATTGATTTGGTGTATTTGCGGTCTTCCTGTCTCTCCTTGAACCTAAGATATATACCCCCAAAAAGTTTTGTATTTACCCAGTCCTATAGCTGTCTTACGGGTGGTCAAAAGTTACATACTACACCGGTTCTGAATCGGCCCTGACCCCCTCTTGAAACACAAAAAAAAATCACATCGGTGTTAGTTTTCCACACACATATATACCCACAAACATTTTCCCCCTTTTTAATAGAAATTGAGTCATATTTCTGAGCTCGGTAACTTTTGAATGGTAGGTATAACGGATTTTCAATGAATGATGAGAAGGTCCCTAAGGACAGAAAACTGGGATTATATGTTCAATATATCCTCTCAATTATCCTCTTGTGCATTGTGTACAAAGTTTTTACTTATATACACAACAAACGTCTCCAACAATTGACTGAAAATTGAAAATATTGTCGGGAAATATATACTGCTTTTCGACAAGAAATATTTACGACTTACCAGCTCTCCATAGTGAAACCAACTCTAAACAAATCGTGGGAATACGAGATTGACGTCAACAATATATTTATCGATTTCAAAGAGGCTTACTATTCAATTCAAGCAAATAATCTACTGGCGACCATGGGAAGATAAGAGAAGAAGAGGAAGGCCTCAAATGAGATGGAGCGACGACATCAAAAACATGCCGGATTCAGATGGATGACCACAGCTGTTCAATTTTCACATGTCAAAAATATTATATTTTTTACTGTATTTAATCTCTTATTAAAACCCTTAACTTTAAATAAAACTCAAGCCAGCTCTGTCCAATAGTACCATTTTATCCCTCCTATTTCTTACCCTCTCTCCTCATCCCTTACAGACAGACAATATACTTGGATTCGCGACAGGAGAAATCCTTCTCTTTATCATTAGCCGTTCGACGGTCAACAAGTACCACTCGCAACGAGGGTGCAATTTCTCTCTTCGCCACGATCTTTCGACGGATCAAGTCGGTACCGCTCATCTCTTGACGGTACATCTCATCAATCTCTTTGTTACTCTCAACCGTTAACCGAAACGAACAATAGCAATACGTGCACGAACAGTATTCACGAACATAATTCGCATACAGTGACAGCATACATCACCGCGGCAATCAAAATTCAATTCGTGTGTGACCATGGCTCTAGTGATCTAAAACGTTTCACAACTTGGTAAGACTTTATTATACATATGAATATTGTCTGTATAAAACCTTATATTTTATATTTCCACCTGAACCTAGCAATCCTAACTACAGTCCACACCCTCTGAAAGTATATTCATACTCTCACATACAGTAGGAAAAATGAAAGAATACCCATGAACGAACATATAAAACACGCTGTATTTTCCTATCACCGTGTCACACAAAAAATTGGCCAGCGCAAGTACATGTAATAATTATTATTACATGTACTTGCGCTGGGCAATTTTCTTTGTGACACGGTGACAGGAAAATACAGTGTGTTTTATATGTTCGTTCATGGGTATTCTTTTACTTTTCCGACTGTTGTACAAGTTATCGTACAACAGCGTTGGATAGAAACCAGTGGAAAAGAGAAGGGGGGGCCTATGTTCAGATGGATAGATTAAGGCTCGAAGATAGAAGGTAGATAGATACTGTTTAATTAGCAGTACCTAGATACGATTAACAGTAGATACTATGGAATGGAATGGAATGGAGACGACACTTACAGAGGTATCAGCCAATAGACATAACGACGCAAAGGGCGATCAAACGGGCTATGTTAGGAGTATCTTTAAGAGAATATATACTAAATGAGGACGTGCGAAGCAGGAAGAAGGTGGAAGATGTAATTATAAGAATTGCGCAAATGAAATGGAACTGGGTAGGACACGTGGCACGGTGAAACAACGAAAGGTGGACGAGAAACATAGTACATTGGAGACTACGAGAGCACAGACGTAGTAAAGGAAGACCACAAAAACGATGGCTAGACGACATCATAGCAAAAATGGGGAGAAACTGGCACCAAATAGCACAAAACAGAGAAGATTGGAGAACTCATGGGGAGGCCTTTGGCCAG
This sequence comes from Diabrotica virgifera virgifera, assembly GCF_917563875.1. Classification (NCBI taxonomy): domain Eukaryota; kingdom Metazoa; phylum Arthropoda; class Insecta; order Coleoptera; family Chrysomelidae; genus Diabrotica; species Diabrotica virgifera. The sequence goes on from NC_065448.1 coordinate 163,042,138, forward strand.
GAGTCGATATAGACAGTTTGAATAAGAAGACTATTCAACATGTCTCTCCAATATGTGATAAGACTGTTGAAGACAGAAGACAGACTGTCTCACATGCCGATGATATCAGCAGTATGTCTTGCAGAATGGAAGAGGCGACAGAAATATATTCACAATTAAAAACAGGGACAAAAAAGGGCGGACTAGAAATAAATATTAAATAGTCAAAAAAGTGAACACAGGCCAGAGTTAGGGAAAACAGACGCACAAAGCTGAATTAGAGGACAATATTGATACAGCAGACAGGAGTTACCTTAAGCAAGGATGGAACAGAAGAATCAGAAATTGAAAACAGATAGTTAAGGGAAACAAAGGAAAAAAAGGAAACAAAGGAAACAAAGGAAACAAAGTTTATTTCCGCCCCAAAAACAAACACTGGAGATCGAAAATTAGGGTCTACAAAACTATTATTAGACGTGTTATGATAGACTATGTTCTCGATGCGAAACATGGGTGATGACAAAAAAAAAAACAAAATGAAAACTATTAGTATTAAAGAAAAGTGCTAAAGAAGATATTTGGATCTATTAATGAAAATGGAATATGGAGATTCAGATACAACCATGTACTGTTCAAAGAGGCACTTATCTCAGAATTCTTTAAACTTCGATGAGGGGGTTATGTAGTGAGAATGGAGACCGACAGATTGCCGAAAAAGTCCTAGGAAGCCAAATTCAGAATACCAAAAGAAAATCCACAGAAAATCCTCACTAGACGTGAGAACCTGGAGAACATCTGCGCATGACCGGCAAGGCTGGAGGCATAGTTTAGAGGAGGTCAAGGTTCGATTTGGGCTGTAGTGTCATTGGAGAGAAATAGTCACTAAAAAGCAGTTTTTAATTTTTTGTACGAAGATGACTATGAATTCTTTATACTTTAATTAGTACATTCTTTCACGGTTTTTGCTGTAAATTTTAAAGAACCGCTTGGATTAACATGAAATTTGGCATACGCATAGTTAACAGACATGTTAACGAAAAAAAGTGATATTGTGCAGATGTGTGCTTTTGCCCTGGGGGTGAGTTTCACTCCCAAAATATATGTCTGAAATAAGTCCGGAAATCGATAAACTGACTAATTCTAAGCAACTTTTGTTCTATAGTTTTTTCAGCAATTCAATACTTTTCGAGTTATTTGCGAGTGAACTTGTTTATTTTTCAATAAAAAAAACCAAGTTTTTAGACGATTTTTCGCAAATAACTTCAAAAGTTTTGTCGCAAAAAATAATTTTCAGCAAAAATATAGCCTGTAAAAAAGTAAAAAAAATGGTGTATATATTAGCAGAAGCAGAGTTATTTATACTTAGCAGAAATAGAGCAGAGTAAATTTATACTATAATACTTAGCAGGATAAATTTATACTTAGCAGAAACAGAGTTATAGCAAATGAAAAATAGGTTCATATTCGTCAAATTCCAAATCGAATATTTTAACTTGAAATAACCAAAAAAATGAAGCACTTTTTGGGGAAAACTTATTTAAACGTTTGAAAACGTGTTTAAAAAAGCTTTATTTTTGTTTTATAAAAAACATTTCTAGCATCAAAAGTAAACAAGTTACACTCAAAATAAAGGTGCCCCCTTTTGTTTTGCCAAAAAAAAAATCGGGAAGATCAACCCCTAATTAGCAACTTAAATGATATTAATCATTATCGCTTCCCAAGTTACTTTACTTATGTTGTGTTTATATGATCTGTTAGTTTCATCGGTTCAAAGTGCCCATTTTTGAAAAACATTGGTTTTGACGTAAAATTTTCAAAATTTTTAATTTTGGAAAAAATGCATTTTTTCAAAATAACTTAAAAATTGTTAGAGATACCAAAAATCTGAAACAATAAAAAAGTCGGCTTGATTTTCTGAATATTTTGTGTTTTTTCGTTTTTCTGTAAGATAAAAATTGGTTAAGATTTGGTGTATCTAAATTTGAATACACTTGTGATTAGTGAACCTTTTAAGCCCTTTTAACTACAGCCCTCTCAAAAATAAGGACTTAAAACCAATGAAACTTACAGATCATAATATATACAATATATACAGGAGTAAAAAAACTTGTCAAGTGGTAACGATTACGTTCATTTGAGATGCTAGTTAGGAGGTGATTTCCCGATTTTTTTAACAAAAGAAAAGGGACCAACTTTATTTTGAGCGTAACTTGTTTATTTTTGGTGCTAAATTTTTTTTTTCAAAAAAAAAAGCTCTTTTTAACCACTTTAAAAAAGTTGTAATAAGTTTTCCCCAAAAAGTGCTTCATTTTTTGGTTATTTCAAGTTAAAATATTCGATTTGGAGTTTGACGAATATTAACCTATTTTTCATTAGCTATAACTCTGCTTCTGTTAAGTATAGGGACCTAGTACATACACCATTTTTTTTTTACTTTCTTACAGGCTATATTTTTTGGGAATATTTTTTTCGAAATAATACATACATACTTTTTGAGTTATTTGCGAAAAACCGTCTAAAAACGTGATTATTTTGTTGAAAAATGAACAAGTTCACTCGCAAATAACTCGAAAAGTATTGCCTTGGTGAAAAAACTCTATAGGATATAATTTGCTTAAAATTAGTTAGATTATCGATTTCCGGACTAATTTTTTACATATATTTTTTCACCCCCGAAAGGGGGTAAAACTGACCCCCAGGGCTAAAGCACATATCGGCACAATATCACTTTTTTTCTTTGACCTGTTAGCTATGTGTATGCCAAATTGCATGTCAATCCAAGCGGTTTTTTAAAATTTAGAGGTTTTGCAATATTTTACCGTTAAAGAACGTACTAAATTAAAGAAACATATCTCTATTCAGTCTCTAACTGTACATTGTTATTAAGTTATTTTACTTTTAGGTACGGAAAGACAACATCAGAAATCACATTGATAAAGGCAGGGGTACCACAGGGCAGTGTTTTTAGTCCACTTCTCTATCTTATGTACACAGCTGATCTTCCAGTAAGCAACCATACAATCACACTGCTTCCTTTGCAGATGATTAAGCAATAGTGAGCGGACTAGGAGACTGAAGAGGCACAAACCAATGGAGCTACTATAGAGGTTCTAAGCAGCAGTGAAGTGAAGTGAATTGAAGTGCAGTGAAGTACTTAGCGTTAAAGGCACAATTCAATAATCTAAGAGACTAGTGGAGTTTTTGATATCACTGGATAACAAATCCAAATTTATACATACACCCATTTGTACAATAGTATTAGTGATTGCATGTAGTAAATAAACTTACTTTAATAAAAGAGGCTCTAACTAAAAAATTGCATCGTACTTAGCTTATGTATTTTTTGCATTAAAACAGTTCTAGATTAAAATCTAGATTAAAAATTAAAACATGAAATTTAGAGCTAACGCCGCGCCACTGGCTCCTTCTTCTTTTCTATTTATCGCACAAGTCGGTCATTGCGATTGCAAGTGATCGGCGATCGGTGGTACCGATGAAGGCCCGTTGGTAATCGCACGGCCGTGCGAGAGCGAGATGACTCATTACGACACGCCAACATAACCCCACACTGTATTCAGCGATGATGCGATCATGAATATGAGGACAGCTTTTGGCGCCTCCTTGATTGTCCTTAACGAAAACGTGGGACTTAACGTGCATCGGACACAACAATCCTGATTTTTGTGGCATTTCCTTCCGGGTGGCACTGTGTTTTGCTCCTCGTCTATAACGTGTAGTTAAAAATCAGAGGCAATTAGAATAAATTCATATTATTTAAGTGATTAGACCTGGAATCATGGAAAATTATCTTTTGATATGCTTTTCAATGTTCTGTAATTGTTACCCACTAAAATATTCTAGCCAGGATGAATATACAGTGCCGGCAAAAAAAATCTTTACATTGCCAAATAAATCACCAAATTTTAAGACAATTTGCATGCGTTCTGTCTGCGCTTGTGGGAAGGGGAGGGGAAGGAGGATAGCGTACTTGCGACGGCAACTGTCTGCAGTTTATAGACCGCTTAGCTTATTTAGGGTATTCTGCGCGTTTACACTGTAAACAGTTGGCTTTGTGCGGGTAGTCAGTGTTAAACTTCGTCTCATTTACCGCGTAAAGTTTGAAATCGTCAAATTCTAAATTGAGCTGACAAATATGGGTCCAAAGAAACTCACAAAAGAGGAGAAGGTTCGTGCTTTAACATTACTGGAGAAAGGAGACTTTGTAATTACCGTAGCACGTGATATTGGTGCTTCAAGAGAGGCTATTTATCAACTGAAATGTTCGGCTGCAACGTTTCAGTTGATAAATAGCTTCTCTTAAAGCACCAATATCACGTACTACGGTAATTACAAAGTCTCCTTTCTCCAGTAATGTTAAAACACGAACCTTCTCATCTTTACTGAGTTTCTTTCGACCCATATTTGTCAGTTGAATTTAGAATTTGACGATCTCAAACTTTACGCGGTAAATAAGACGAAGTTTAACCCTGACTACCCGCACAAAGCCAACTGTTTACAGTGCAAACGCGCAGAATACCCTAAATAAGCTAAGCGGTCCGTAAACTACAGACAATTGCCGTCGCAAGTACGCTCTCCCCCCTCTCCTCCCCAACCAACCAAGCGCAGACAGAACGCATGCAAATTGTCTTCAAATTTGGTGATTTATTTGGCAATGTAAAGATTTTTTTTGCCGGCACTGTATACAACATGGGACATACATGGCCCTACAAGAGCGGAAGAATGGCCAGTGACAACAATAATACGAAATAAAATACGAACAGTTGAATTAGTTTATGAGAAGGTGTCTACAAATTATCAGGTAGGATAGAATAAGAACAGAGGAAATATGAAACACAACAGAAGTAGAATGCTCAATTACAAAAAAGTTGTGGTAGTAAAGTAGAGCCCTGAAATGGTAAGGGTATGTACAAAAAATGCCGGAGCACAGGTGGCCGAAAAGATTAATGGACTGGGACCCAGGGCCGCCGAGAGGGCGGTACAGCTGGTACATTTTACCGGGGCCCGGCGATGTAAGGGGCCCGGCGTCGACCAGACCAAAGGCGTAATTTTTTCCGTTTTTTTTGCTCTTCACTTTATGTCCATAATGC